>NW_027505570.1:0-85000 GCF_021521415.1 Bidens hawaiensis
ACGAGAATCCGGCTCTCCATTACATAAAAGGCAGCAATACAGGTTATGATTTGGATACCCACCAATATTCCACCCCATTATACGATTCTGCGTGCTCAATCTGTCATGAAGCACAATCCACAACATAAAGGAGTGTTTTGGAACACATTGAGAGAACCAACAACATGCATCCAAGAAACCTTATCAGCCGGGATTCGAAGAAGTTGCCATATTCCTGAAACCGAGAAATTCATTGAAGTCCCATTCTCATCCCTTACCACGATCTTGTCCCTCTTTTCCGGATAAATACTCACCCCCTTTAAGTTCGAAAGAATTGGGAATCTCGAAATCCAATCAGGCGGCCAGCCCCAGTTATTATGATGAACAACATCACTGACACAGGTTTTTAAAGTCAAACCAGCCCCATGTATAGCTCTCGGGTTAATATAATCACTTAAAGGACATACATCATCCCATTTATCATACCAAACTGAAATAGATCTCCCATTACCGATTTCATGCCATATAAAATGTCTAATACGGGGACGAAATTGAAGAATTTTCCTCCACCCCCAAGTACAAGAGTTAGGAATCTGCAAGCTCCAAATATTTCGCCCCTTCATTTTATACACATGCATCCATTTAACCCACAACGAATTACGATCATTGATTAAACTCCAAATATGATAAACCAGAAGAGAGTTATTGACATCCCGGATACGCCGGATACCCAAACCACCTTCACTTTTCGGCTGACAAACAACATCCCAAGAAACTTTATGCTTTCCCTTTTTGTGTCCAAAGTCCTAAAGGAAATTTTTAATCCGTTTTTCAAGATCAGCAATAAGTCTAGAAGGAAGTGAGAAAACAGCAGACCAGTAAATATATAAGGACGACAGAACAGACTTGACCAGCTGAAGTTTACCCGCAAAAGATAAAGTTTTATTCTTCCAATCTCCAATCCGATTATCCATACGATCCAGCAACCTCTTACAATCATGGTAATTTAGCCTCGTAGAAATAAGAGGAACTCCCAAGTATTTAACCGGGAGCCTACCTTCAACGAAGGGCATAATATTCAAAATCCCACTTTTAACGCGATCCGAAACATTACAGAAAACCGCGGTACTTTTCGGGACACTAGGAGTAAGCCCGGACATATCTTTGAAATCATTCAGAGCCCCCATAATAGTTTTAGCAGAATCCACATCGCCTCGAGCAAACAGGAACAAATCATCCGCAAAGCAAATATTGATAATATTTAATTTTTCACAATGACGATGAAAACGAAACGAGAGTTCAATACGAACCTTCCGATGCAGAATTAAAGTGAGGACTTGCATAACCAGCGTGAAAATATAAGGAGACATCGGATCACCCTGTCTTAGACCTCTTTTACCACTAAAGAACCCGTGTAAGTTCCCATTTATGGATATCGAAAAGGAAGAAGTGGTTATGCATTCCATTATCCAATGAATCATCCTATCGTGGAAACCATACCCATAGAGAATATCACGAATGAAGTCCCAACTGACCGTATCGTAAGCTTTCTGAATATCAGCTTTAAAAGCACATCTAGGCGGTCCGTTATTAGTGTGATAATTATGCATTAATTCTTGGGTCAAAAGGATGTTGTCAGAAATTTTACGTCCAGGAACAAACGCAGACTGATTGATATCAATTAACGACTCCAAACCCTTCATCATACGAACCGAGATAATCTTGGTAATGCATTTATATAAAGTGTTGCAGCATGAGATGGGACGAAAATCATTAGGAGTAAAAGTGGTGGTCACTTTGGGAATAAGGGCAATAATAGTGTGGTTAACCTGTTTAAGGAGACTTCCTTTTCTGAAAAATTCATGAACCGCCAAACAAACATCTTTCCCAACAATATCCCAAGAACTTTTAAAGAAGGCCGAAGAAAAACCATCAGGCCCCGGCGCTTTGGTATTCCCAATAGAGAAAAAAGCTTCCTTGATTTCCAAATCGGATATAGGTCTAACCATCAGCTCCGCCTGAGAGGCCGAGAGCTTAGTAGTAAAAATCTGATTATCTGGTTTTTTCAATGGTTGCATATCCGAACCAAAAATGTTCATAAAATGATTAACAAACACCGAAGGAACATCCGATCCCTCATATACTTGGCCCTGACCATCACTTATAGTATCAATACGACGTCTATGTTTTCGCATTTTCAAGGAATTGTGAAAATACGCAGTGTTAGAATCACCAAGCTTTAACCAATCGACTTTAGCCTTTTGTTTTAGGAATTCTTCCTCATCTTTAGTTGCCTCATGATAAGCCTTAAGATAACTACTCTGCTCCCGAATCAACTCCAAATTAGTAGGGTCAATGTCAAGACGGGTTTGACAATCATCAAGAAGGGTTCTTAGATCATTAACTTTCTTGTGGAGATTGCCTTGTCGATGCAACAAAGAACGGATTGGATGTTTTAAGTTTTGGAGTTTCTTTACCACGCGAAACATGCAATAACCATTCACCTCAATTTTCCAACCGTTAGCAATAATATCATTATAACCCGGTTTACCAATTAAGAAATTAGGGAATTTAAACGGTTTAGGCTTACCTTTAATAAGAGAGGGGAATTTCAATAAACATGGAAAGTGGTCTGAAATCCGGTATGGAAGGAACACCGCCGTTGAATCATTAAAAATTTCCATGAATTTAGAGTTTCCCATCACCCTATCAAGCTTTTTGAAAAGACCCATACCCGTTCTCGGTTTATTGTTCCAAGTGAATTGGAGCCCGACCCCATTTATATCCTCAACTTCAATGTTCTTAACACAAGCACGAAAATCAAGCATCCCAGTGGATATTTTGGAAGAACCATGTAATCTGTCTTCCAAATTAAGAGCACAATTAAAATCTTCAAGTAAAGCCCAAGGTTTACCACGAGTGAATTGTTTATGAACTGCAAGATTATGCCATAACTCCCTTCTTTTCAAATAACAATTTTCAGCATACACGAAAGAACAATACATCGCCTTATTATCCAACTTAAACTTTAACTGAACGTGAAGAACCTGGTTCGAATAATCAATAACCATTAGATCAACCAAATCCGTATTCCACCCCACAATAATCCGAGTACCTTTATCACAAACACTACCATTGCTAGTCCAATCCCAAGTGTTACAAATCTTCTTACAAACATCAAAAACCGAATTTAATTGTACGTGAGACTCAAGAATAGCACACACCTGAATATTATTATCTTGGATTACCTTACGAACCTCTTTTTGTTTAAGAGGGCGGTTCAACCCTCTTATATTCCATGTAGCAATAGTACCCATTAAACACCCAATTCACCGGGTGTGCTTGCACCCTCAGAATCAATATCCACTTTCATACTGTTAGCCACATCCGTAAAAAGCTCCTCCACATCATCCTCATCTTCATCACTTTCTGGTTCATCCACCAAATTACCAAACCGGTTACTAGTTTGGACATAATGCTTTTCCTTTGACTCAACCCCCACAGCTATAGAAGTTGTAGGTTTACCCACGGGATTAATGTCTTGGCTTTTAGAGGATGGTTTATTTACAGGTTGTGTCACAGCAGGTTTAGCTACCGGTCGATAGACAAGATTATGTTTCTTGACTTGCGTAATAACTTTTTTCTTTCCCTTCACCCTCTGGAAACCATCATCATTAGTGACTTTCATTGGTTCTTCATTTAACTTTTTATGATGAACATGTTTCGGGCATTGAGTGTTCGAATGGCCAAACACTTCACATAAGGAACATCGGGGGGGCTCCCAATCATATTCAATCTTAATCTCCGAGATCTTGTTTGACTCCCCCCACGTATCCGGAACAGCAACAACCAGCTTCCTTTTAATATCCTGATTTGCATGAAGTTCAACTTGAACTCTAGCAAAACTACTTCTTCCCCACGATTCCTTACACATATTGGCAGTGTAAGAATCAACACTTATCGGATCCCCAATTCTTGAAGCGAGCAAACTTAGACCCTCCTCAGTAAAGGCACCCAGAGGAATATTCTGTAATCTGACCCAAACCGGAACAGACCGCATATCCTCCTTTTCCAAATCTGACTCCATAGTCCAAATATTAAGAATAATGGGGACATTCCTAATCATCCAAGGACCATCCTCAATCAGCTGCATCATCCCAACATCCGTATGAAACTTGAAAAAGAAAAACCCTTTCGCATTCATCATAAGTCTCGTAAGCCCATATTTGTTCCAATTTTTCTTAGCAAAATACTCAACAACCGGAAAAGGAAGTCTGTTACCCAAAAAATAACCAAACAAAGTATTAGTAAACCTATCGTTAACTTTCTTGACAGATTCAACCGGGATAACCACATCAACTCCTTCCATTGTTGACTCCACATTTACTTTTCTTAATGTTACCTTAGTTGTCTTGTTTTCAAGTTGGACAACACTCACATACGAAGGCTTAGAATTTTCCATATTTTTCTCCTTTCCTTCATCCCTCTGAATATTTACAGAATCAGATCCAAAAACCATGTTATCATCCGAAACAAAGGCTGAAAAACCTCCATCTTGTTGAATAGTTAACGAATCAGATCCAAGAGCCTTGTTATCATTCAAAGCCACGGCTGAACAACCACCATCTTTGTTGATTACATCATTTAAAGGAACATTGAATGTTGTGTTTGCATCAAACGAAACAGAAGAACTTGTAGCATTAGGGTTTCCCGAGGAACCAGTTTTCAGAATTCCCCTACGAGGAAGAACCCCATCAATGTTGGTGACCCGATTGGCTGGAAACCCTTGCTTGATACGATCAACAAATCCATTACCACCCTTCTGCTCCATGCAAAACCCTAGAACGAAAATAACACCCAAGAACAAGAACCAAGAACAAGAACCAGAATTCCAATCAACAAATAACAACCAAGAACCAAGAACGGCTGTTTACTTCTTAAACAAATCGGCTGCACCAAGAAGAAACCCTAATCGGCCAAGAAAACCAAGATTCATGCAGCAATAAACCAAGAAACGGGCAAGAAAACCCTAAAACGACCAAGACACCAAGAAAAAACGGCCAAGAAAACCCTTAATCGGCCAAGAAAACCCTTAATCAGCCAAGAAGAACACGGCTGCACCAAGATTCATGCAGCAAAAATCAAGAAACGGCCAAGAAAACCCTAATCGGAACACAGCTGCACCAAGAAGAAACCCTAATCTTGATTAACCACAAGATCCTTAATCAGTTAATAGGATTCGATCGATCTAACTAAACTATATCAATAGCCGTGATCAATAAGAAACCTACTAATCAATCAGAACCAAGGATTAGATCAAGATTGATGCAGCAAAAAACCAAGAAACAGCCAAGAACCCTAATCGGTTCTCTCTCTCCCAACAAAAGGCATCTTCTGTTATCTTTATAAGCATATATAGAGATAATTATGTAAAATGTTTAAAAAAAATTATTTGATGCTAATGGTTTTATTTGGCCTTTTTTTTATATATATGAAAGCAGTCGATGCATGATTAATTGCATGAACCTTAAGCAAAATATGGATTAAAAAGGTGTAATGATAGTAATAAATGAATTGACATAAAACAATCAATTAAATAATATAGAAAAAAGAACTTAGTAGCAGACAAACTTGCATTTGACACCGACCATTTGATTTTAAAATCCATACGATCAAGTGTTATTTACTTAAAAGGTTTTATGTTGACATACTGTTAAGCTTTTATTTAACCTTTGAAATTTGAAACTTTTTTGGAATTGGTTTCAAGGCCCATTTCTTTTAAGCCCATCCCATTACCTACGACCTACGAGTCAACCATGGTCTTCCAATGGGCCTACTTGGAATCACTTTAAACTTGGTATTAAGACAAACTTGTTTTTGTGGGTTATAATAGGACGATTTTTGCAGCTAAATGTTAGTATTTTTAGGTAGATGTGTAAAAAACCGGTTTTAAACCCAAACAGAACCGGTTTGGTTAACGGCTGGTCAAAACCGGTTTGACTCAAACCGGTTCGGTTTATAAACCGGTTTGGTAGATCTTAAGGGGAGCCGGTCCTGGAACTGATGGGTTGGGTGAAACCGATTTTTTTGTACACCTCTATTTTTAGGGACCGAAATGACAAGGTGCTTAATAACATGCTATTAAGCCTATTATCACACATAAAAGATTGTAGATGAAATTAGGACAAATTCGTTTTCTGGCGTTAAAAATATGTCGAAAATCCATAGAATAGATTGGTCATCATGGTGTGTGTTTTCGGCTTTTCGCTTAGCGATTTCATCCTAGAGTATTTGATATATGCATCTCATTCATTTTGCATCTCTAGCTTCTTGCAAGATGTCCTTTTAGTTTAATATATATTTGCAATTAAAAGAAATGTGGGGACTAGGGATGTTAATTTCACAAGTAGACATACGGATTGAATATGAAATTTATGGGTTGGATTTATTCCATATATATTCACTTCAAACTCCCTGACATATTAAACGGGTCATGTTTATGTTGGCTTATTGGGCTTTTACATATTGACCTGTTTAATCTATATTTGTTTTTTTTAATTATTTTTTGTCGTAACTTAAAGTGATTTGAGTATTTTTTGTCTAAACCTAAAAGTTATAAGAGAAATGAACATTAGGTTCTGGTTTAGATGTAACTATATTATGCACAATAACTTTTAGGTAAAATGAGTTGTGTTAATCCGTAAAACCCGTGTCGTGTTCTCGATCTAAGACAAGTTGGAAGATTAAACCTTGTGCGATTTTAAAACATATACGAGAAATAAAATGTCTAAATTTGTCTTCATGGTTTCTAATAAAAGCATGAGATCAATTATATGGTTGACAGTAAAATTTATAAGGTCTAACTTAGAAAAGTCTTGATACTTTTAGTATATTCTTAACAAAATTACTAGATATTAATGACGATACGTACTTGAATAATTCTTTTAACTCCTCTTACGAAGATTTTTATGTTTGTTCAAATACATCAACTCGATTTTATATATCTACTAGGTTAGGTACCCGTGTATTACACGGGTTAAACAATTAAAATAATATGATAAAAAAAATCTGTAAATAATTTATAATAAATAACATGTGGCATGAAATTATTGTATTCCTCTTTTACTTCCGGTTACGTCTTTTTCTAGTAGCATAGTGGATCAAAGGATTTCTCAACAAACCTTCATGTAATGAAACAACCAAAATTTAAACTGAAAATTGTAAATTTTAAATCATGTTACTACCACAAAAAAATAATGAAGAACTGACCACTATAAGATTTATAGGGAGGAAATGTAGCTGCATCTCCTCCGCCAATTTTATAGATTACTCTATTTCGCTCTCAATCAAATTTATACAAACAAAGCAAACAATCAATTAAATCTCTAAATACATCATCCAATTTATAAGCAAAAAGCTTGCAATTAAAGATTTCCAATACCAACTTCAAAAAAAGCAAAAAAAATCACACTCTTATTTCTTCTTGTATCCGTTTTCATTATCTATATTCTTTAGTACATAACCAATAATTCTATACTCAATTTAGGTGGCTATTTTGACCTCTTTGTGTGTAAATGAAACACTATACTGAACTCATAGGATGTGATTAAAGTATCGTGTGGTTATTTTCTTAGAATCTTTTTTTTTAACCCACGGATTCTATTTTCTTACAACCTTCAAGATAAAAAAAAATCTCCAACTCAGATAGACCTAATCATTGTGCTCTACATTTTCCTTGGTTAAGTATACAATATATATGATTTTCACTATACAAAATATTAACACAAAAAGGCGCTGCATTGCGTACTACCTACAAACCTTTTGCTGCATCAAAAGAATTATGCTAACATGTATACCAAAGTAGTTTCTACATAGAAAGTACCATCCTATTTTAGTCACACTGACTTGCAACCTGCTATTGTGTTCTCCAAAAGACGTTCATTTGTGAAACCAACAGGGCAAACCCGCTTTTATTCATAGCAACTTGTTGTGGCACCTAATTTCAAATTTCCGTGGCATCAACACCAATGCCTGTTAAAATCATAATGCATGAGTGTAAATACAAAGAGCAGCATCAAAAACAAATATACATGAACACTGAGGTGATATTTCGACCCATTTACATATAAATGAGCTGAGGTGATTCGTGGCTATCTGACATATACCAGAATCCAGATAAAGAAGCTGACTTGAAAGTGAAAGGGGTAAAAGAACAGATGAGCCACCTACATTTATCTAAATCAGTTTATAGAAAAAGTTTTTTTTTTAATATACGCACAATTGTTAAATGGTTTATATACAATATTTGTGAGTCTTTTTTTTTATCTTGTACATATCTTGCAATAGAATGTACAGCTTATTAATAAACTGTGTAGGCTATAACCAGTAATTGCAGTTATATGCACATAATAATTAGTAAGTTTTGTTTTCGACTAACAAAAAATTGAAAGTAGACTGGGATAATCAAATTTTATTATTATGATTCAAAGCAAACATGTATATAAAAAATACATACTTGAAAGCACAGCAATCAAAATCGGCTAATGGCTACACAAAATGGATAAACAGTTTTAGAAATTGACTAATCAAAACTAAATCCACACAAAAACATCTTTGAGCTCTACATGGGAGCTCGAATCAAGCCAAAAACATAACTTAGTTACAATGCATTCTACCAACTTTAACACTGTGTTTCCGAGTTTCATTTAACAAAAGAAAAGAAAAGAAAGGAAATGAATTAGAAGAGAAAAGAAATGAAATGAAAAGAAAATGTGTGATTTTATTTTGTGTTCCCGAGTTTAATGAAAATGAACGGAAACGAAAAGAAATTAGTGTTCCCGGGTTAAAAGGAAAAGAAAAGAAAGTTAGAATTTTACTATAATACCCTAAGAAAAATTAAGAATTACAAACTAAAGTAACTTCAATAGCCTTATCAATTACTCTTCCATAATTTGAACTGAAGACAAGCATGGTAACGAATTGCACACCAAAATAAAGTACAGAAAACAATGAACATTAAATTAAAGTAATTTAATTTCCACGGTTAGTATTAAACCTGCAGAATCAAAATGAAACTAAAAATAAAAATACCTGATTAAACTCACGATGAGAATAATGGATTTGCAGGTGGAATTGTGATTGCAGTGTTGAAGTAGGGTCGTTTAGGGTTCCTGAAAACAACGAACGTTCATGACCTAATAATATAAATAGGAACTTTATAATTTGAGCTTAGTTCAACTCTTTCTCACTGGTTCCTTCCAATTTTGATGAAGACGTAGTTAGTTTGAATGGGATCTGAAAGGGGCTCAATTGATTTAGGGTTATCATTATTATACTTAAATCTACTGATTCTAATTGTAAGTTCGGGTAATGCACCCAAACAATGGTTGTAAAAAAGGATTGGGATGGGTAGGCTAGGAGGAGGTGGACACGTGGCAAAAGAAATGTTTTGTTTATTAAGTAGTATAAGGATATTATTATTATTATTCTAAATTTGTAAATTAATGTTTTTGTTTATTTCGATTTAGGTTACCATTGTTGGGCCTACATTACCACTTGACTGTTGGGCTAAATTTCAGTTGCTGTGGGCTGTTGCTAAACTAATCAATTAATCATAAAAGAGTTGTATATATTTTTTTCTTTTATATTCGAGCAGCATTAAGGCTGCTGTCATGTGACTTGAGAGTCGCAGGTTCGAGTTGTAGAAAAAGCGTCTTGCAGAAATTCAGGTATGGCCGCGTACATCAGGCCCAAGTCGCAGGTGAGAGTCCCTTGGATTTGCGAATTTGGGAGTCTTTTGCACCAGTTTGCCCTTTACACCTCTTTATAGAGATGTTACAAACAGCTAAATGAGAAAACCAACCATCATAACTTAGTTATACTGATCACATGAGAAACTAATAGTCATAATACCATGATGATTTATATCCTTATAATACTTATCAACAAATTTGGATTTGTTTTGTGAAGTGTATGTATATCATTGTTGCAAAAATCCCGAATAGGTACTGATTATTCCCTGATTAATCGCTAGTCCCCATTTCACTGATTAATTTGGCTAGTCGGCTTCGGTCAACGGTCAAATCCGGCCATTATTAGCGGTTTCTGGCGAGATTCCGACCAAAATAAGCGGTTTTCGGCGAGATTCTAACCAAAATCAACGGTTTCTGAGGAGATTCCAGCAAAACCGAGCGGTTTTTAGCGATATTCCAGCCAAAATATGTTTGTGTATGTATAAAACTGAAAATTGCATATAAAAATGTTTGCGTGTATATACAAAACTGAAAAATATGCTTTAAATTCTGTTCCGATTAATCTCGATCAATCCCAATTAATCGCTAGTCCTCACCCCACCACCTGACTAACGACTACACTGATGTATATTATGTTTACAACGTCAGCCACTATTTTTAAAGAAATTTAACCGAATTCGCCACTCACTTCAAGTATACTTACGATGTGACAACATCTTAATAAAAGGTTCAATGTCTCTTTGATTGTTTGGTTTAGAAACCTAGTAGAATCAACTTAATTTGATTAAAGGGTTTTGGTACATATTTTTGTTCTACTAATTGATTGAACATATGTTTGTTTCATTTGTCTTTATAATATTCTAGCTTTTCTTTTCCTCTTTACTTTATGAGTAGAAGGAATGTGTTTGTGTATTTAATATATTAGCATAGTTTTGTTAAAAGTACCTTTTATTTACACCAACATTAAATATTATACACTATGGATCGATTCGTAGAAGGCTATTTCGTTAAAAAAAAAACTTAGGATGGAATCTGGTGCGTCGATAATAAAACTACTCCAATAATGTAATTGGTGTTCACGCGTGAGTTGGTAAAAGGTGCATCCAAAACCATTGCAACAATGCGTCTAAAACGATAAAACGACAACAGGTATTGCAATTAAGCCTGTAAACGAACAGAACGTTCGGTGAACTATTCGTGAACCGTTTGACGGGAAGTTCGTTTATTTAATAAACGAACGAGCATGAACAAAAAATTTGTGTTCGTTTAATTAAATGAACGAACATGAACACATGCTCCGTTCGTTCATTTATGTTCATGAACGTTCATTTATGTTCGTTTATTTATGTTGTCTGTTTATTTATGTTCGTTTATGTATTAATAGAAAATAATTAAATGTTATCTACATAGGTCATCTGTTTAAAGTTTTATATTTGTTAATTTTTGTTTATTTAAGTGTTTTCATTTAAGTTCGTTTATGTTTGTTTGTGTTCATTTATATTTGTTCATGTATATTCGTTTATCTTTGTTCAGTTATGTTCGTTTAGATTTTAAACAAACGAACACAAATGCCCTTTTTTAAATAAACGAACGTGAACATAAATATTTGTTCGATTAAGGGTCCGTGTTCTTTTAAAGTTAAATGAACGAACATGAGCATGCCCATGTTCGTGTTCATTTGATTCGTTTATAGACTTTCATTATTCACATTGATGAATACATTGGTCTCAATCTCTAGGCTCTGCCGATTTTATTTGTGTTCGTTTGTGTTCGTGAACACATTAATTTCCTTAATGAACGAACACGAAAAAAAATCTCGTTCGGTAAGTGCTCGTGAACCGTTTGTGAAGTGTGAACACACTATTTTCTTAACAAACGAACATGAGCACAGCCTTGTTCATATTCGTTCGGTTCATTTACAGCCCTATTTACAATAATGTAATTGGTTTCGATGTAAATGTATGTAACAATCCATCTAACACTATCAATAGTAAGTCTAAAACATATTACAACCACGCTTTCAAACAACATCAATTCATGCTAGTTTTCTAAAACGCAAAAACACAAATACTCATTTGCAAATACCTGGTGTGCAAACGCAAAGATATTCGTCCAGTTTTACATCAATGGAAACTAAATATTACTAATAAAAAGTGTCACGTCAAACAAAATGAATTTTACAAGACCCAAAATCATATATATAAAATCGGATATAAGGCAAACCTAAATCATTAAGTTGAAGCGGTGTGATATGAGAAAATATAAGAGAAAAAGCTATTTGTGTTTTTAATGTAACACAAATTTTTAATTGATATATGCCCATTTCATATTTATTGATTAAAATTATAGGGACCATAAGTTTGGTACATGTCCTAACACATGAACAAGACTTCACGTAACCCTTTTTAGTGGAAAATTGAACTATTATGGATTCTGTTTTGGTCCACCAAAAACATAGCACACGAACCACCATAAAATGTAAAATCATACCCATTCACATTCGTTCCGATAGTTCTTGAAATTTAGAAAATATACATTTAAATATTATAGGTTTATTAAAAGCTTTCATCAAAAGGGTTTTCATTGCCTAAATTGTTCTTGATACTTATCTTTATTATGTTCCCTCATCACTCACAAATATTCTACCATTTCCAAGTTGGATATCACACCCCCATTTAACACTTTGAAAGAATATTAGCATATTAACATTCTCCCACTTGTAAAGGTCTTATATTTTTTTATAATGCATAACGTTTTTAATAATTTTCCTTTTTGTTACCTTGGCAACTTTTTCAATATGTACGTGATCAAGATCTCTCTTCATGTATTACACGAAGTGGAAAATTGGTGAAAATGGGAAATGGGGTAGAGGTGAAACGTAATGTGGTGGGTGATGATGTGGTGCCATGTAAAATCGGGTAAGAAAATTATTTCCAAACATTTGATTTTCATAAAAGAATGTGTAGAGAGAGGAAATTAGGAAATACATATTATGGTAGCAATTTTCGACATGATCTAAAACGCGACTTGTTTAAACGTTTATCACAGCATGTTAACTTGTCTATGTTTCACGTTAACTTGTTAATCACAAATCACAATATATTATCTGTCGTCAAGTTATACAATTTTAAGTTTTTTTTTTTCAAATTGTTATTGATATTTTGTAATGTTACATATAGAAATGGCGTTTTAGTTCATTATTTCAAGTCTTGAAACAACAAACCCTTCAACTCTATTTGTTGAAGAGCTATCATAAAAAGTAAAATACTTATCATATATAGGAAAAGCAAAGTAGCATTTTACATATTATATCTAACTAGAGTTTACCCGCCGCGTTGCCGAGCAGGTCGGTAATACCAGGCGGTGGTAAAATCCAAACGTTGTTGGTTTCAAGTGTTGAGGCGGTAAGTCGACGCGAATTCAGTTGGCTTTGGTTGCACGCGCTATTGTAACCGAACTAAAACAAAAAGTATATAGAAATTGAGACAAGCCAATGGAGTGATACTGGAACCAAAAACAAACGTGGTGAGTCTACGTGAATTTCGCCAGTTTCCCACATTTATTAAGGTACCGGAACTAAAACAAAACCAAAAAGATACAAAACAAAAACAAAATTGGCATTCAATCGGTTTTCTTTATGTTTGTTACAGACCGAAACTAAGATAAAACAAAAAAAATGTCTTGCACCAATAAGGTTTTACCAGCTGGCCCAATTGTGTACTTGCGACATCAAAAAGTCTTATTTAAATTAACATATAAAAAAATAGAAAAAAATAACCTGAAAAACAAAATAAAATAAAGCCAAAAAAAATGTTCAAAGAAGAAGGTCAAGACAAAAAAAAATCAGGTCGAAGAAAGTTCTCCACAAAAGGAATTTTAAATTCCTGGAAGTTTTGCTTAGTGCACCTTGAAGGCTCGACCCTGAATGTGCAAACTTACCTTTTCTAACTACCAACCCACCAACATACCATAATCACTTAGGCACTAAAATGATTTACATAAAAACAAAACTAATAAAAAAATTAAAAAAATCTTTGTGGCATCAAACCTTCTAATTATACTATACGATTATTTTACCCGGCGCGTTGCGCCAGGACAAGTCAGTAAAACCCTGACTAAGGTAAAACAAAAGCAGGTGGTAAGTCTACGCAAACTTTTCAGTGTTGGGTATGTGCGTTATGGTATCGAAACTAAAACAAAACAATATAAAAACGGTGGTGGACCAGTGGAGTGCCGTCGGTTAGTAAAACTTGAGCGTTGATGAGTCTACGTAAATTTGGTCGGTCTCCGTCACTTTTTTTCCGGTATCGGAACTAAAACAAAAACAAAATTGGCATTCTGTCGGTTTTCGTTATGTTCATTACGATATCAAAACTAAAACAAAACACGGTGATTCTATGCGAATTCGATCGGTTTCACTTAACAACACAACCATCCAGCCCAAGTTAATGTTGAAAGACAAACATTCACACGTATACATAAACATGAATGACACACTTGTAAAAAAAATTACCGAAAACATAAATAACACACTTGAAAATAAATAGCCAATATTTGCACCATCAAAAACATTAATAACACACTTGGTAAAAAAAAAAAACCAATGTTGCACATGTTCAAGATTTGATCCGTGGTTGCTAACTGATAGAAGTGTTTTCCACAATCAACACACAACCATCCAACTACCCCCAACATATATGCCAAATCACAAAACCATTTTTATATATATAAAAACAAAATGAATACTTCTCTTTTATACTATACTAGATTTTCTATCCGGTGCGTCGCGTCGGGACAGTTGGCAAAACCCCAGCATTGAAACCCGGGCGTTGGTAAAACCCGAGCATTACGACGATGAGTTGACATGAATTCAGTCAATACCAACTTAAGGTATCAGAATTAAAACAAAAGCGTCGGTAAAACTCGAGCGTTGCGGTGGTGAGTCAGTAAAACCTGAGCGTTGTTGGTCTCGAGATTTGTGGTGGTAAATCGACACAAATTTAATTTGTTTCAATTATGCTCGTTACGATACTGGAACTACGAAACAAAATAAAAATACAAAAAAAAAGCCTTAATATCAGACTGCCACTTGGACCAATAAAATGCTAGCGTCGCCAAACTTTCAAATTATATATATTGGATAATAGATAATATATAAAATATCTTTAACATCATCATATTATTATTATTATTTTTATGTAACTTGTTAAAAGATTTTTTAACGAAAAGTCAACTATTTTGAGTGCATTATAAAACTCTTGTTGCTATTCTCAAGCCACTAAAAGATGTCTTCAAACTTCAAAACAAAAACCTACTTAATTATGTAAACTAAATTATTTATTTCAAATCATTGACTAACACTAAATAAATCTACAAACCCTAAATTGGACACCCCTAATCATTGAAAGAAAAACCCAAACTAATTTCAAATCCAAAACCTAATTAGTTCTGTAACTTAACCTATTTCAAGCAAGAAAATTCAATTAAATTTCAAACCTAACCTATATATCAAAATAAAGCGTTGGCGTGTGCTTCTAATGACTAAATTATTTCTAACAATTTATTTCTAACACGTAAACTAAGTCAAGTTTAGTTTAACTTAACATATATTATACAACGGGTATTTAAATGCATTTCAATACGAAAACCTCATTTACTTTTAAAAGTTTTATGATGTCTATATGACTGGCTACAAGTCTGTTTCGATGTGCACGCACAAATGTATGTGTTCATCACTACATGGTTATAATGTTTTATTGAAGGGAAGGAATTTGTAGAAATAAACCTATTATTTAGGTAATTTTGTAATAATTGCACATGTAATTACTTTTTATTGTGTAGTACATAACTTTTAATATAAAATATAAATATTATATTTAAACAACTAATGGGTTTGTTTAGGCCTTAAAGCCCAACCGAGTTTAGCATATGAAGCTTGGGCTCAGGCTAGCTCGTTTATCGAATGAGTTTATTTTTTCTTTAAAACTCATTTACACTTTGCTTGATTCTGTTTTTAGCGAGCTCGCTCCTCTATCTAGCACACGCCACATGTTTTATCGAATGTCCAAAAATGGACACAACCAACTTTTAACAACTCTTGTATGTATAGAACATAATGAATTGATCATAGTGTACGTTGGTGTTATGAAAAAACAAAATACTATTCATTGGTGGTGCCTCTATTTAGCAACTACTCCTAGCTTGAGCCATGTTTATGTTTCTGGTTAAAACACGAACACAAACCTGTCCTATAAATGGTTTGTTCCTACATTGAGATATATGCCAAGAGAGAAGGTTGGTTGTCCTGGTGCATGCAGTATGCATCCTTTGGATTAGGATGGTTCCCTTCGTTGTGCAGCCGAGTGAATTGATAAGCGGTTGATCAGTCTAATGATTTTAGATTTGTCCCACTGTGACCTAAGAAAATTTATAAGAAAACTAGTTTACTAGTCAATATGACTAATTGTTGGTCTAAGAAAATTTCAAACATAATGGGATTAACTAATTTGTTTGCTAATGAAAGTATGCTAGTTGATGTTATGTGTGTATAGTGATGCATATTTAGCCAGTGTTGCAAAAATCCTGATTAAGTGTCGATTAATCCCCGATTAATCACTAATCTCCACTTCACTGATTAATTTTGGGCTAATCGGTCATTAATTTGTCAATGGTCAAATTCGACCAAAATCAGGATTAATCGGCTTTTTCCGATGAGGTTCTGGCCAAAATTGACGGTTTCTGATGTGATTCCAGCTAAAACCAACGATTTCCAACGAGATTCCAGCAAAAGCAGCGATTTCCAGCGAGATTTTAGAAAATTTCTGGGCAAAATGTGTTTGTGTGTATAAAACAAAAGCTTACATATAAAATGTGTGTGCTCATATATAAAACTGAAAATTACGCATTAAAGTCTGATCTGATTAATCCTGATTAATCTCGATTAATCGCTAGTGTTCATCCCACCGCCCGACTAGCGATTTTTCAACACTGTATTTAGCTATGAGAGCCACTAGATATTTATGTAACATTTTATCACAAGGTAAATACATATATTTACTTGTAGACACTACAATTACAAACGATTTTACAAATAACGTGTTCATTCATCAATACATATAGAAATCAAATAACTAATAACGTTACCCAAATGTTATATATATTATTATTTCATGCACCATTATCCGTATAATACGAGCACTTTGAACATCATGTCTGTTTCCCACTATGGCCGTGGCTTATACAAATGACTCGAATAGATTCCCTTAAGAATCAAAGATTTCTTTACTTGCCACTGGCAAAAAAGAAAGACACTTTATTCAACTGTTTAATTTTATTTTTTTTAATTTCTTAAGAATGTCAACATTTATAGTTTATTTTTTAAATTAGAAAAGTTATATGTATTTATTATTTACACACTACTGAAGAAACAATAAAAGTAGAATAAACACGCTTAATTTATTATAATATACTGGCTGACTAAAAGTTGGTCATCTTAGTTGTCATTAAATCCTTTATATTATGTTTTTTTTTGAATGGTAAACTTTATATAAACAAACGGCACGAAAGAAAAACCGTAGAAAAACACTTTATATTATGTTAATGTAACTGGTTAAATAAATATAATGCTAGTCACATTATTATGAATATATATCATATTAGTTAACGTTACTATTAGAGGAGGGTTACTCATTTAGAAAACTGTGACAACCATATACAGAATTACAAGTTATGTTTTTCTTTATTCAATACATGCAAAGTATTCATGCGGCTTGTCTTAGGATCGAGCAATTGGTATCACAGCGTGATGATTAGCAAGTCATATTAGTGGAGGGCTGCTCATGCAAGTGTTTATGGTGCTTCATAGTATGTTATTAAACTTATTTTGATGGTGAACTTACCCCTTTATCATAGAATGCCAGTGAAATAGCATAAAATTAAACAAGATATTGATGTGCTAAATTCGTAATTGATTATGACAAAAATATTCGTTAATAATAATACGATAACAGGAAACAAAAAAAAAAGGTAAAAGGGTGTACGTATACCAATTAAAGTCAAAGAATAAACTTCGATGACCCTTTTTTTTAATTGTATTATTGAAAGAAATAATAAAAAAAGAATGTGTACATCTTTGGAAAAAAATCGTTTGTTTGTATGAAATACATACATATATGATTCCACGTAGGTTAAATCATGCAAATAAAAAACACATTTGTTTTCGAACGATGTATATTAAATACTAGATTTTATCTCTCGTATTACGGATTTTTTTACATTATTTGTTTTTAATATTTATTTATATATATTTGAATTTTAATTTTATTTATTGTAAGAAAATTAATATTTAATATACTTGAGGTTTGATGATGAAATGGTTTCACAAATAAATGATATGTTATAATCTGGTTTAAAAGCTATATGAGTTTGGTGATACCCATTACTCGTTTGTTTTTTTTATTATAAAATTTTTTCTAATATCTTTTTTTTTTAAATAAAATAAGATATTAATTTTTAGTATATTCCTATTTTATAGGATTTTCATATCAAATATTTGATGAGTTATTTTTTAATTTAATGAGATGTTATAACCCTTTTAAGAGCTATCTAGGTTTAGTGAGACCTTTACCCGTGAATTCGGGTAAATTCGTAAGAAGCCTTCATTTATAAATAAAGCAATCTGATGACTTGAGAGAATGATTGTTTTATATTTTTCGTTTTTTATATTTATTTTTTGGATTTTAATTTTCTTTATCGTAAGAAAATTAATAATATACTTAGGGTTTGATGATGAAAGGGTTTCATAAATAAATGATATGTTATAATCCGTTTAAAAACTATCTGGATTTGGTGACCCATGACCCGCTTATGTTTTTTACTATAAAATTGTTTATTAATTATAAATAATATCTTTTTCTTTTTAAATTGGATATTAAATTTTAGTATATCCCTATATTATAGGATTTTCATATCAAATAATTGGTAAGATTAATTTTTAATTTAATGAGATTTTATAACTAGGGGTGTTCATCGGGTCAACCCAATCGGGTTTCGGGTTAATCGGGTCGGGTTAGTCGGGTTTTCCTTAAAAACTATCTAACCCGCAACCCGACCCTATTAAGGTTCGGGTTAGTCGGGTTCGGGATATTCGGGTTTCGAGTTTGTCGGGTCGGGTTTGTCGGGTTAATCGGGTTAACCATGTTACTTTATAATTTTAAGTTGTTTTTTATGTTTGTAACTTGTATGTCGCAAAATTTCTCATTCCAATCAATTTTCAATTTCTTTTACAAGTAATTATCTTATAATTACATATATAGACTTGTAAACGAACCGAACAGACATGAACAAAGGTATGCCCGTATTCTTTCATTTAATTTTTAACGAACACGAACACTAAATCGAACAAATATTTGTGTTCATATTACTTAGTTAAAAACTAAGCATGTTCGTGTTTGTTTATGTTCGTTCATTTAAAATCTAAACGAAGAGTTCACGAATATAAATTGACATAATTAAACAAAGATAAACAAACATGAAGGAACATATATGTACATACATTAACAAACACAAACATACATTAACGAACATAAATGAACACATTTAAATAAATGCAAACAAACAAATATAAAACATATTAGGGTGATATAGTTACTAAATGCAAATAATATTTAATAATTTTCTATTAATATGTAAACGAATATGAACGAATGTAAACAAACTTAAATGAACGATCATAAATGAACGTTCACAAATATAGATGAACGAGTGAAACATGTGTTCATGGTCATTCGTTTAATAAATGAGCACACCATAAATGAAATTTCCGTTGAACGGTTCATGAACAAACAAGATAATTAACTCCTCTATAAAACTTACATTGTTGCCTTTATAGTGCTTATTTCACCTTCTGATCATCATATTTAAAGTTAAGTATCACCACTAATCGGGTTATTCGGGTTAACCTGAAACCCGACTTTTTTCCAAAAATTAACCCGAAACCCAACCCTATTAACAATTTGGGTTTTCGGTTAACCCGAATAACCCGATGAATACTTTTTTGACCCTATTTAACCCGACCCGAATTTGCTTATCTGGGTTCGGGTCGGGTCTGGTTAATCGGGTTCGGGTATTATGGACACCCCTAGTTATAACCCGTTTAAGAGCTATCTGGTTTTGGTAAGACCCATACCCATGAATTTGGGTTAAATCAGTGAGATGCCTCCATTTAAAAATCAAGAAATTTGGTGGCTTCCATAAAAAGGGGAGCGCCCACATCACGACACATAGGATTTTAGGGTTTTCTTTTATATATATTATAGATAAAATCAATTTTACTTATGAGAACTCAAGAATCCCACAAAATTCGAGTCGTGTGGAAGTTGATCTTGCTAAACTCGACTATTGATCAAGCCTACATATATAAATAATATATTATTATTCTTTTTCTTTTAGTTAGAAATTTTATTTAACAAAGAGCATTGTTTACATCGAAAGAGAAGGCAAACACTCAACAAGTCGTGTGTTTTTAAATTAGCTAACTCAAAAAGCCTTGTTGTTAAAAACGTATGTAGCATTGTTATTAAAATAGTTAAATACTAGCATTCTCCTTTCACAAATGACGCTCGCACATACTAATAAACACAAACACAAACACACACACACACACACCCCTAATCACATCCATCAAATTAAAAAGTAAGAATACATGCATTCAACAAATAAAAAGGCACTATGATTAGTGGAACTTTTACAGGCACACAAATTTATTGATGAACAAAAAATGTCGTTCAAGCTTTGTGTAAAAATCACGCATGTGCAAGGATATCACCGATGGAATGTTTCAACATCTTTTTGTCGATGATGTCTCTATTCTAGTAGTGATACACATTACATAAAAACACACCCCTTGTTAACCTTTCTTCCATGGCACATAGTTTGCCACAACCGACATCGTACCACCTTGATCTCACCAACATCTTTCATGTATTGAACGGGCTGGAGGATTTTGTTTTGAATATTGAATTTAGTTTCAAGAACTTTTGGGTTTGAAGTTTTGTGAATAAGAGATTTCTAGCCATTTAAGTATTTCAATTTTGTATTTATTGAATATTATTATCAAAATTATTATTGTTGTTGTATACTCTGTTATTGCTTAAAATATTTTTTTTTGAACGGCGGATATTATATAAATCACCGACTAGCAAGAAACTAGCCGGGCAAAAAACAAGGAAAATTACATGAATAAAAGAGGGTTCTTCAACCACTCTATCCAATTAGCTTTACACTTACTCTTTCTACTCGAATACCAAAGAAAAGTGAAGTACGTAACCTCATCAAACAACAACGCATCCTTCATACGTCTTTTCAAGAAAACGGTATCATTTCGAAGCTACCAAATTGCCCACCAAGCAACATATATAATTGCACGCACAATTTCTTTCTTGGGTACGCTTAAAGCCAAGTTCTCAACCCACTCCATGAGATCAGTTGGGAATTGCAAAGCTGGCAACTTCAGATTAAGCCAACTTTCAATCAAATCCCAAACCTTCTTAACCGAGGCGCACTCTCCAAAAACATGAATAACGGTTTCTGAACCATCGTTACACAAGGGGCAAATAGTTGACGGAATATCTATCCCCTTAGTAGCCAAATTTGTCCTCGTTGGCAAACAATTTCCCACAACCCTCCACCCGCAAATATTTATTTTTCGAGGCAAACAAGAGAACTAATTTGTTTTCCTCAAAGCACTAAGGAGTGCACTGTTATCAATTCTCTCCCGAATACCCTTAACCGAGAATTCGGACATACCTTGCAACGACCACACCCATCGATCATTTGCGTTAGAAAGCGAAAATCTACGCCACTCCCACGACTCTCCCCTCACCCTTTGAACCATCGAACAATTCTTTACCATTTCTAAAGCATATAACCTTGGAAACTTCTCAGCTAAACATAGGGTATCACACCAAGGATGATTCCAAAACAACGTTTCATTTCCACTACCAATTTGTTTTTTAATCGAATTAAGAGGTACAACACCGGAGGCATTAAGCTTCGAAAATGATTTTAGCATTCTTTGCCAAACACTATTGCCTTTAAAAGAAGAAAACGAACCTCCTTCCGAACCGTACAAAGAGGAAATAATTTTCACCCAAATGGCATTCAGTTCATTCACAAACCTCCATCTCCATTTTTGCAAAAGGGCATTGTTAAAACCTTCTAACGACCCAATGCCTAACCCACCTTTTTCTTTAGAAGCCAAAACAAACTTCCAAGGGGCCAATGCATTTCTTTTTCCGCCGGACTACCACCCCAAAAAAACTTGGATCTAATTTGTTTCAATCTTAATACATTGTTTTTGTTTTTATTGTAATTATTATTTTTGTTGTATTATTATTGATTGTTATTGTTTTATTACCAACTTATCATATCATTGTACAAGCATAGACAGAATTGACTTTTGAAATGTAGTCGGATTTTATCTTACGTTTGAAAAGGACACCACGTGACTTTTAGTTGGGCCCTTTTTGACTTAATTCTATCATCTTCTTCGCATCCATTGGGTGAACGAAATCGAAAGTATCCATCCAAAAGTACTATCATTACGTTTTTCATTTTTCTCTTTTTAGTGTTAACTTATTTGGTAGCATGGTAGGGCTATCAATTTATACACCAGATATGAATACATGATACGTATCTACATGACTTTAACAGATAACAGGTAATGTCTTAACAAATTTCGTGCATAAACAAAGAGGAGGTAACGTTGATACAAGCAATTAATAACATTAGTAACTTGTTGGTTCATATGAATTACTCGAAATGATAAAACATTTAAAAATAAACTTTTTTGGATAGATAAGGTGATGATTGATACAAGACGACATCATTCATTTGGATCATGAATAGGAGTCAGAGGCTTTGGGTTTGGGAAGATTGGTGCATATTCAATTTCGTTAATATTCCTTTGTAGTTTGGGTGCTTGTTTTGTTCTTGTTTGGTTACTTGACTGCAGTTGTTTTTCACTTTCTTGTATGTTTGAGTCTCTTGCAGCTTCCAAGCTGCGCTCTTTTGTTATTCTAATATAACTTGGCATTTTAGGATTTTTTTTTTGATGTTTTATCACTCCTGTAATAGTATAAACAAATTAATATAAATTTCTGAAGAAAAATCAAGCTAGATGTCTAAAGTGTGTTTGTTTACATATTTTTCTAAAAATTGAACCAAAGGCTCTGATGGTATAGCAACATAACTAGTTGTCCAGATCTAGTAAATGGCCAACAAAGAAAGAGGAAGACGAGCATCAGTTTATTCTGATACTCTCAAAAGTCAAAACCGACCGATTTATTCGCGGCAGGTCTTGTAAGTTGTAACTTAACCAACATCTCTAGCACGCTTTGCCAATTTGACTAGTCACTCTGGTTTTTTAAGTACGGCTATATGTATTCTACAACAAACAAAATATAGCATAGCACTCTACGGCGACGAAGGCTTATGCGGCATCCCTATGTACACAACCATTAGTAAAGTTTTAAACCTAAATTAGTTTTCCAACTCATCAAGGTTTCTAGACTATTCAATAGGCATACCAAAATGACTTTATGTAGTAAATCAATATACATGACCAAATCGCAACTCATTATAAATCATGAAAATCAAAAATCGTGATTTCGTTCAAAATTTTTATAGATACTGACCTAGGTCACCTCTAAGTTACTTCAGTCACCCCAGAGATTCAAGCATACAATAATATATATATTTTTTTTCAAGAATTAATGCGGGAAAATGAATATGAAAAGTAACAACTGGAATATATCCCTTCAGCAGCAAAATATCCACCAATCATGTATATGCCTCATAATTCCTGTAATACTTGCTTTAATCCCTTAACAAAAAAAATGATCCATTTAACCCTTGAGTTATGAAGGATTTACTTTAGACCTGAATACTAAAATTTTGTTAACCGTCATCCATCAAATATTGTGAGTTTTGATGGGTTTGCCCTTGTTTAAATGCATTGAAGGCTTGAAGCTATTTAATCACATAGTAATTAAACCATAACATTTACGAATTTGACATCCCTAATATGAAGGATTAGCTTAATCTCTCCCTTTAATATATCTAGCGTTTTATGGAAAACAAATCCATTTAATATTTTTAAGCCTGATAAGTTGTGTTGATGCCTTACAATAACTTTTTTTTCTTCAAAACTTCCTTAATTTGATGTGCATTCTAATTTCACTATTTTATCAATACAACCAATAAACGTATCTTTTTTTTTTCTTTTGAACAGCTATAGGGTAGAATTTGATGAATGCCAGGGCCGGCCTATGAGTGTGGCTGGGTGGTCCACGACCACAGGCCTGACACCCCGCTAGGCCCGAAATTTTTTTTTTTTTGAAAAAAATTATATATGTTTTTATTAAAAATAATATGTATATTTAATATTTAAATACAATTGCATAACCACTAGCTTGGGCTAGTGGCAAATGAGTATTATTCACAATCAAGAGGTTGTGGATTCCATCCTCACTTGAGACGTGTTTAACCTTTTTTTTATACAAAAGTTTTTACACAAACCAAATTATAACCAAATAAACCCATATAAAAATTAGACTGTTTAAACCTAACAAAATACTCCTTTTACTTAAGGCCTAAAAAAAATTTCGTCTTTAACCCAAAAATTTTTATGCTTTTTCGGAGCCGGGCCTGATGAATGCAAGTATAATTTAGCAAGACAATGTTTAACCAAGCTTTATTCAAGTAATTTAAAACGCATGAAACCATATAATGATAAAAATAATAGTAGTAAGGCTGAGGGGTGTGGAGCGCGAGAAAGGGCGCGTGAGGCCAGCCGCTCGCGCCCCGGGGCGCGAGCACCACACCACCGAGGCGCGAGAGGGGCGCGAGCGCGGAAAAAGAGGCAGGCGCAAGAGGGGTAGCGCTCGTGAACGGCATGGGAATGCGTAAATAGAGCCGTTGGGCTCTTTGTTTATTAAAAAAAAAATTTTTTATGATGTTGGCAATACTGACCGGAAAAGTGACTGACCTGGCTGACCGGTGATCGGAGAACTGGGTATTGTAGCCGGAGATCTATGATTCAGTGGGTAGCAGTCGGTGAGAGATAATATCATAATAATAATAAAGGGGTTGGAGTGAGAGAGAAGTTAAAATTATGATTTATGAGGTTGCTTTATTATTATTATTATTATTCATGGCTTCATGTGTTTTGTGATCGTTCGAAACAGAATGGGTTCGCGGGAAACAAACTGTTTCGAATTAAATGTTTTATTGTGTTTTTTTAAATAATTTATGAGTTTTTATAATAATTCGTTTTTTTAATACATTTATAAAAAAATAAAAAAAAAACCGCTCGCGCCCCCTCTCGCGGCCCTCCACACCATGGCCCGTGGCGCGAGCACCACAACCAACACCCATCTTATCAAGTTTCTCTCTCTGCCACACGTCACAATATTATTGGCTGGAGCCCCCACTCGCGCCCCCTCTCACGCCCCCCACACCCCTCAGCCTAATAATAATAATAATGCTTGGATATTTGATCAACAATGATTGAAATTGTACATAACTTTTCATGAATGATGCCCACGCTAGAGATTCAGTTATTAAATTCCACCTTAAATACAAAAATTCCTAATCATGTCACTATTTGATTGATGCACTACGTTTCTTGAATATTCTTTCAGAAACGTGTCGTTTAAAGTAATCAGGTAGCAATCAGAAAATATTGTTGCATGCATTCTGGAGCCAACTCTCTGTCTATAGCTATAAGTCTATAACACGTGGTCGCATGAGTGGAAATGCACACAATATTTTGAATGAACGACGGTTAAGGCGTATCGTAGAGGTATGAAAGATATATATAATCATTATCATGTAAAAGAGACATAAAAACCTGCATTGAATTTTTCCTTAATGATGTGTCTATTGAATTTTATTGTGTGCATGTGTAAGGTTTTAAGTGTAAAAACAAATACATTCATTCTGCTACATTGTAATATCTACAACATTCGTGGTGTCACATGTTCCTTTGTTAACTCTGCCACTAATTAAAACTCATTATTTAACGATCCTTTTACGAATGGATGTCCCTCCATATGTTTTTCGGGTTGGATTATTATGTGCATCGTGTCTCACACTTAACGTTCAAGAATCGTATTATTTAATATATCTATAACTATAGAAACGTAGTAACTTGGATGGAAAGGATGGGGAGGATGAATACTTCACCCTTAAGCATTGATTACCGAATTGTTCTCTCAACGTGTCTCTTTTTCAAGACTTATCCTACCTACTTTCACGTTGATCTTAGCCATGAGGGAAAACCATCGTCACAAAGGCAGCGTTATTGTTTCTCATCTTAGATGAGACGTTCAGGCCTTTTGAGCACAGACAAAGTTGGATACCAAGCACTCCACTTCGAGCATCCAATAGATCATGCCATTTCAATTTTCAAACCATAATACATCTTAGATTCCTGATAGCTTTCTAAAACATTAATTTCTTCATAACACCAAAAAATTCCGAAACCCATTAAAATATACTACAATATTATTTTAAAAATTGTTTGTGTGGCATGTCTAGAAAGCACCTTTTTCGTTTGTACCACGTCTTGAATTCCGAACCAGTGGTGCGGACAAGAGCCACAATGAGGAGATTTGGAATTGTAGAAGTTTGGAAATCAAACATTGGCACATTAGGAGTGTTATGGATGCTTACTTAGGTACAAAAAACTAGTTTTTCACCTATAATTATCATACTTCATTTGTGAAATTTTACTGGTAAGAATTTAAATTATTCCTTTCCTTGAATCATTTTACCATAGTTTAAACATCTTAATTGAAGCCTTGTAATTGTATGAGGGCTCAAAGTCTAAAAGAACAAAAATATATATTTTTATATATTTGAAAGCCAAATAAGATTGTTAATTTCAACGATCTACTATTTATTCTCTCAATATTTGACGAATTAATCCTTCTAGACAGATGCTTCCATTTTGACCCACCTTTACAAACCCAACCAAAGTACAACTCATCCATGCACAACATACAATTCTTTCACTACCACCATAAAACGCATAATAACACCTATATATATTATATTCACCACTCAGGCTATATAACCGTACAAACCCTTTCATATCTTCTCTGCATTCAAACATCATGAAGCCTATTTTCCTCAATATTTTCTTTATCATTTATTTTTATCTCAACCTCTCAAATGCAAACTCAGACCTTGACGCCTTAATGAAACTCAAAGCTTCAATGATAAAAAACATCTCCGGATTATCCAACTGGAAACCCGGAGCCTCACATTGCTCGTTCACCGGAGTCTCGTGTGACGTTAACTCCCGTGTAACGGCGTTAACGGTTTCTAACGTCCCTATGTTTGGCGTTATCCCGCCAGAGATTGGTACGTTGAACAAACTTGTGAATCTGACGCTAGTAGCGAACAATCTCACCGGTAAGCTGCCAGTTCAGATGGCGAATTTAACGTCCGTTAGATTCGTTAACATCTCGTCGAACTCGTTCGTCGGTGAGTTTCCTGGAGAGATAGTAACGGCGATGACGGAGTTGGAGGCGTTTGACGTTTATAACAATAACTTCACCGGTAGGTTACCGGTGGAGTTTGTGAAGTTACAAAACCTAAAAGTATTGTCACTCGCCGGCAACTTCTTCACCGGAGAGATACCGGAAAGCTATTCCGAGTTTAAATCGTTACAAATATTAGGTTTACAAGCAAACTCGCTTTCCGGTAGGATTCCGGCGAGTTTATCACGTGTCACGACGCTTCAAAAGCTTATGCTCGGGTACTACAACATGTACTCCGGCGGAATCCCGCCGGAATTCGGCGAGTTGAAATCGTTAAAGCTTCTAGATCTAGCGAGTTGTAATCTCACCGGAACAATTCCGTCGAGTGTAGCTAATTTAAAACAGTTACACTCGCTGTTTCTTCAGTTGAATCATCTGACCGGTGAGATACCTGATGAGTTTTCCGGTTTGGTTAGCTTGATGTCACTTGATTTGTCTTATAATAATTTGACTGGTGGAATACCTGAGAGTTTTTCTGCGTTGAGGAATCTGACGCTGCTTAGTTTGTTTCATAACCGGCTTGCTGGACCCTTTCCACCGTTTATTGGTGATTTGCCTAATCTTGAGGCGTTGCTTATTTGGAAGAATAATTTTACGCATAAACTGCCGGCTAATCTTGGTACCAGTGGTAGGCTGCTTATGGTTGATGTTAGTGGAAACCATCTTACTGGACTGGTTCCCAGAGATTTGTGCAAAGGAGGTTAGTTACTATTCAATATGCATGCTACGATAAATATATCAATTATTTAGGCAAAGGTTATTCCCACAGTTCATATTTTTACAAAGGTTATTTATATTTTTTAGTAATAAGTTGTTTGAAAATATAGCATAGTGTTAGTTGTTTGAAAAAACTAACACCAAAACTATAACCCTTATTAAAATTTGTTTTAACAGCTCGAGTAGATTAATCATTTAAATTAGGGATACGCATATAGATCAAATTAGTGGTTGTTATAATCCTTTTAATTAGAAAACATATATTCACTTATATATCTTTTGTGACTAAAAAGCATCTTTTTAAATTGAATCGAATCAGGAGCTAGTAAAATAACCAATCCGCTGGAGCGTATTTGAACTAGGGTTGTTCAGATATCTTAAAGATACAAGCCAAGCAAGTTTGGCTTAGGTCATTTATAAACCAAACTAAGCCAAGTTGAATCGTTTATTAATCAAATCGAGCTCGGTTCAGCTCATTTTCAAATCAATAAAACGCACATGCTTATCTAGATCGAGAACAACCCTAATCTGATCCGTCACCACTTGAATAGGTCAAGCTGGTGAACCTATAAACCGGACTAGATTGTGAAATCGGATTTTAAATTTTTATATGTTTAATTTTGTTTTAAAATAAAAAAAAGTATGATATCTATCTTCTATAATATATACAAACGAAAACCCTAAAATCCTACGTCTCGCGATGTGGTCGCTTCCCCCTTTTATGGAAGCCGCCAGATTGTTTGATTTTTAAATGGAGGTCTCTCATTGATTTAACCCAAATTCATGGGTATGGGTCTTACCAAAACCAGATAGCTCTTAAACGGATTATTATATCCCATTATATTAAAAATTAATCTCATCAAATATTTGATATGAAAATTCTATAAAATAGGGATATACTAAAAATTGATATCTTATTTTATTTAAAGAAAAGATTTTATTTATAATTAAGAAACAATTTTATAATAAAAAAAATAAACAAGTAATGGATATCACCAAACCCAGATAGCTTTTAAACCGGATTATAACATATCATCTATTTGTGAAACCATTTTATCATCAAATGTCAAGTATATTAATTATATAACTTTCTTACAATAAATAAAATTAAAATCCAAATATACATATATAAATATTAAAAACGAATAATGTAAAATAACCCCCGTAATACGGGGAATAAAATCTAGTAGACCATATTCAAATACATGGTTTATATTACTTTTTCATCAAGTAATAAAATCCTCAATAAACAGAACACTTATAGATCTCTTTTGGTTAGTATGACTTGATTTTTGCGTTTTCATTTTCGTTTGCTATGATGTTTGCACCAACAACGATCAAATTCACCGCCGTCACGACGTCCGGGTTTAATTCCATAGTTTATGCTAATAAGTGCATTGGTTGATTTTTATTTTTATTTTGTATAATAATAATAATAATTATTATTATTTGCATAGGAGTCGTGAAGAATATTAGTAATAATAAAAACCCAAAAAACCGAACCTTAGCTAACGACTGTTGGCGTTGATCACAGGCAAGCTACAAACTCTATTCCTAATGGAAAATTCCTTCTTTGGGCCCCTACCGGAACAACTCGGCTCCTGCAACTCCTTAACCAAAATCCGAATCACCAGAAACGTCATCAACGGAACCATTCCCGCCGGCATCTTCAGCTTACCGGAACTCACCATGCTCGAACTCGACGACAACTTCCTCACCGGCGAGCTTCCTAACACCATGCACAGCCAGTCCATCCAAAGCATATCAATCTCCAACAACTGGCTCACCGGTCACATACCTCCAGCGTTTGGTGACTTAACGAACTTAACGACACTAACTCTCCAGTCAAATAAGTTTGAAGGCCAAATCCCCAAGGATATATTCAAGCTGAAGAAACTGTATAAACTTAACGTCAGTGATAACGGTCTCACCGGCGAGATTCCGGCTTCAGTTAGTGAATGCGTTCAGCTTACGTCGATTGATTTCAGCCGGAATAAGTTTTCCGGTGAGTTTCCGAGAGGTATTTTGAATCTGTTTGATTTGAATATTTTGAATCTCTCTCGGAATCAATTCGACGGTGAGATACCGAGCAAATTAGGTCACATGAACGGGTTAACGGTGTTGGATCTCTCGTATAATCAATTCTCCGGTAAAGTTCCGATTGACGGACAGTTAAAGGATTTTAGTGAGACGATTTACGTCGGAAACCCTAACTTGTGTTTACCGGAAGCCGCACATTGTCCGGTGATCTCCAGATCGCGAAACGACAGCCGTACGATCACGACATCGCGGCTCACGATTATGATCATCGCGATAGTCACGAGTGTGGCGATACTGGTTGTGACATTCGTCAAAATTAAAAACAAGCACGTCGAGAAATCAAAAATGTGGAAGCTAACTACCTTCCAACGGTTGGATTTGAGAGTTGAGGACGTGTTGGAATGCTTGAAAGACGAGAACATAATCGGTAAAGGCGGTGCGGGGATCGTGTACCGTGGGTCAATGGCGAACGGTGTTGATGTGGCGATTAAGCGGTTAGTTGGGAGAAACCACGGGTTTGATGCGGAGATTCAAACTTTAGGCAAAATTCGCCACCGGAATATTGTTAGGTTGCTTGGATACGTGTCGAATCGGGATAACAAGCTGCTGATTTACGAGTACATGTCTCATGGTAGTTTAGGTGAGATTTTGCATGGATCGAAAGGCGCGTATTTGCAGTGGGAAACTAGGTATAAGATTGCGGTGGAGGCTGCGAAAGGGTTGTGTTATCTTCACCATGATTGCTCGCCGATGATCTTACACCGAGACGTGAAGTCGAATAATATATTGCTTGATTCGGATTATGAAGCTCATGTTGCGGATTTTGGGCTTGCTAAGTTCTTAATCGACTCCGGTGCTTCCGAAAGCATGTCTTCCATTGCTGGATCTTATGGCTACATTGCACCAGGTACAAGTTGTTAATGTTCTTAATGCAGATTAGTATGCTACCATTAACTTTTATAATTTATATGAATGTTAGTATATTGTTGTTATAATGTGCAATAGAGTATGCGTACACGTTGAAGGTAGACGAAAAGAGTGACGTGTATAGTTTTGGAGTTGTGCTTCTAGAACTGATAGCTGGGAAGAAGCCGGTTGGAGAGTTTGGTGATGGGGTGGATATAGTGAGGTGGGTCCGGGAGACTGTATCTGAGCTTTCTGAGCCGTCAGATGCTGCAGCAGTGTTGGCGGTGTTGGATTCGAGGCTTAAAGGGTACACGTTGGCAAGTGCAATAAACTTGTTTAAAATCGCGATGATTTGTGTGGAGGATGAGAGCTCTGCTCGCCCTACGATGAGGGAAGTCGTTCACATGTTAACTAATCTGCCCCAGTCTCAGATAAAATCGCAGCCGTGTCTACTCACTCCTTGAAAAATAGTTTGTTTGTTGATGTTTGGATACATTTGAATAAGTTTTGACACTTTGTGAGGTCAACCTTCAACAATACACATATCTTTGTTTCGAAGTTCTCTTTGTTGTGAAATACTATCATGAATGTTGGTTGTTTGTAGATTCATTATTTTGACCAATTTCTTATTCAGTTTTCATTTTGATCATCTTGCATAAGGCACAAGAGATTCTAATCGGGCATTAGCGTTACATATGCCGTGTATAGAAGCTCCAATCAGACCAGATGAACGTAACATATACTCCGTTAAAGCAAAACGTTTCATCTTCGTCTTCTTAAACAAAATTATTGTGTAAGGATACAATCTAAACTCATTTGATATAAAGATTCTATAAAGTAGATAGTTAAAGCTTTAAGCATTATAAAGGAGAAATATGCTCAAGATGCTCATTTTCTTGTGTAGTGAAAGGTAAAGCAGAATTATTTAGATATATACATGTTCTTGTTACTTGTACACACATGATGTCCAACATCAATCAGAATATCAATATTGGTGTTTCATAAAAATTGTTTCAAAGTTTAGTGGAGCATCTTGTTTGTCACAATCATAGTCTTGGAATGAATTCTCTTTGATATAGGCTGTCTAGGTAATAATATGTTATGATAGAATCAAAAGAGTGTCAACTCACTATTTCAAAGCATTTTAGGAAAGTTTCATTGTCAACTATTCAAGCATTTTAGTGTCTATGATCTATATCATTAGTTGAGCATCCTCATTCTTCAATGGTAGAGACATTGATTGAACATCTTCAATAATGGTATGTTAATAAGTGGGTCGGCCCTGAAAATTCGCATACTCCGACCGAACCAAAAAAAATATGCCCATAAGCCTTAACGTATTAAATAATGTAAACAATTTTGTTAAACGACGATTAGTTATGGCAATAAACATAACAATTAGCAAAATAATTGTATAGAATGAGTTTATGACATACTGAATAGGCTAATAGCTAACCGAGAATTGTGAAGCTCACATAACATTCTTGAAGCAATTTGGTAAATCAACTCATCATAGTTTATGCTCTCTAATATTCTGTTCTCAATAGCTATGTATTTATTGGGGCATTGTGGATCGTAAATAAGAATTCAATAACTACAATTTCAAAAAACTCCTTTTGCATATGCTACCGTGACTGTTGGTATTCGAAGTCGACGGTGTTGTTATTATGTCTATTCATTTAATTTTTTCTATTTATTTAACTGTTATTGATTAATAAAAAGTAACAAGTCTCATTCAATATTTAATAACCTATAAGTTTTTAGGTAATTTTAAAAAAACTGGATCTAAAAAGTGTGTGAGTAATAAAAATAGTGAGATTATAAGTGTTCAGTATTCTATAAATATAACATCAGGAATTTCTAAAAAATTTTGTGCTCCGAAAAAAATGTACCCCGTCGGACGCCCTCTATAAGGCCCCGACCCGGGAACCCTACTTTCTCGCTAGTTGGATTTACTCATTCACATAATTCGTAAAATCAGAGTAAATTAAAACATTTTGACTTAAAATAACATAACATAGGTACTTGTCCTAAATAGAAATAACGTAAGTCTTAAACATAAAACATAAATAACACGTGTCTCTTCTTTTCTTCGATGCCAGTCTTCCATTATTCGCCACATGTCTCTCTCAAGCCACCTGTCTCACCCTACTTGTCACACCCCAACCTAAGGCGGAAATGCCGGGGCGTGATCCGATTGCTCACAGCTCGAAGATACTATCATATATAAAATGTGACAATATCTAATTAATTATTTACAAATATTACACAAATATACAAAAAAATTCAAATACACAAATATGAGTTCATATAACGATTATCTTGATTATATCCTAAGACCTTGTCTACGTTTCCAACTTCAATCTTCAGGCAACCTGCATATGTGTAGAAAATGGAGTTTTGGTCAACAACACATGTTGAGTGAGTTTACCACCAGTTTGCAATAAAATAAGGATAATATAATAAACAAGCAAAACGTAATAAATGCTGTAATGAAATCAAACCATAAGCAAGTACGTTGTCGATTAAACCATTGCCAAGCGAATCGAGCGTCGGTAAATCAACCATAAGCATATAAAAATAAGACAGTTGCCAAGAGAATCGGGCGATGGTCAATAAGAATGAGAACCCAATACATGGGGATATGTCAAACGAATCAATACAATAACACATAAGCACATAACAAGTAGATTTGATTAATCACACACAATTACACGTTTGCTATTTTGATATGTATGTATATATAGATATGTATATATAGTATAATATACGCATATGTCCCCAAAACATTTATGAAAATCGAGTAAAATAGGGGAATGATAAAACTCACCTTAGATGGAAGGCAAGTGAATATAATTAAGAATAAACGAGTAAACGGATAAGCGAGTCGTCCAATACGCGTCAAACGAGATAACTAATCAGAACTTGAAACTTTGTGATATGAAACTAGAAATAAAAACGAACTTAATGCCGCTGGAATAAATCCAAACGGATGAGTAGAACTCTAGTTATGTTGAATTAAACGTTTAAGCGAGATGGTACTGACCAGAATCCGAACAGCGAGTCAGAAGTCGGGTTTTGGTCAGTAGCCTTAAAATCACGTTATGAGAATAAAAGTCGTCTGGACCGAACGTTGAATCCAACCAGAAGTATGAGAAAACGGATAGTCAAACTTGTTGACTATTTTCCCCTTTAACGAGTTTTAAACGAATTGACCAGTCAATACCCTTCAACCACCGAAATTTATTGAAGGTTATTGAATAGGGAATATATATGAATGTTTCCTATGTTTACAACCTACCCGGAAAGTGAAAGGATCGATGAGAAACGAAAGTCAAAGGTCGGTGCATAAGCAAAGTCAACCGTTTATAAGTGTATCTTCAACAATAATGCAAAAACCGAAGAAGATGATGAAGGTTGGAGGTAGGTGGCGGCTAGGAATTGTGAATTAGGGTTTAGGGATGATTTGTGGTAGAGAAATAATGACATGTTTATATAGGATACACTAAATCGAACTAAATATGGTAACTTACTCATTTTAGAACTAGAAGGGCCTTTAATGATCAAATCAACATTATAACCAGTAAATTTCGTTCTTGATCAAGTGTTAATGAGTATGGACATGTATCAAAGCTATATTAGTCTTCTTGGGTCTTAAAACACTCGATTATGTCCTGAAATAAGCGATTTCGGGCCAAAAACGAACTAGGAAACAATAATAAACGAAACGAGCTGTGTAGGTAGCCCATAGCCCCTGATCCCTATGCCCCGGTGGGGGGGGGGAGCCGTGAACGTTGATTGGTGGTATCGATGTTTATTAAAATAATTTGCAGCGGAATATTTCATCAGAACCGTAGTTAAGAAAATTAATCAGAGTTTAAACACCATAATTCTTATTTCATAAACTGGGATAAAACCCATTTTTATACAAACATAAGTTTTATAGGGATAAGCCCTAATTTACAAAACACGTTTCTTTATTCTGGTGACAAGCCACTTATTTAAGCTGGAAGCCCGCATGCATCATTCCTTTGTCTCTAACAAGTCACCTGAAACATGTATAAAAATATTTGATAAGCAGAAAATACTAGTGAGTACATTCATTTATAAATGACATATTTTACAGTTACAGCATTAAGATGTTTTTACATCTGTCTGCTTACAAATTACCGAAAGGTACTTGTCACTCAACCGTATCTGTGACTGTGGTCATATTACTTACTGGCTACCACTTGTCCAATAAGTAACGTGTAATAGCCCAGTAGGCAAGCCTTGTATACAAAACCCCACTATACCAGTAGTAACCATCTCGTAAGTCTACAGAGACTTAATCACTGTAGTGTATTTAAAATCGTTTGAAAATATTTGGACTATCTGTAATGAGTTTAATGGATTTAGAAAAGCATCATGACAGCATTGGAAAATCAGTTGTCTCACGCAAATGTGAGTTGTGCAAAAACTCAAATGTCTCACTTTGCAAGTTTATATTTAACAAGCCTTCTGATGTTAAGCACCTAGATTAAGCACAATGTAGTATAACTATATTAGTATAAACCCATAATTATAACGATAATCACGAGACATGAAACTTTACACGATGGCATAATGTCATACCTTGGTTAGGTAGAGCTTTTGGATTCGTGTTATAAAAGTTCCTTTCGATCTGAGATGTACCGTTACAATTACTTGGTATAATACTAGCCTTATATAAGAAAATTTTAGAGAGAGATCAAGAGTTTTTGAATGATTTGTGCAGTCCAGGATACCTCCCTATTTATACTCGGATTTGAGCATCTTCGTGTATCGCGAAGCATCTTCGCGTATCGCGAAGTTGCATGCTCCTTCGCGTATCGCGAAGGTGCAAAAATACTAAGGTGGCCCTTAAGCGGCTCGCTGCGATGCGAGCGTGTGAAGTGTGCCATCAAAGCGCCACATTGCGCCCATCGCACTTCGCACGAGCCCGAGCCCGTGCCCGTGCGCGTCGGGTGCTTCGCACCCTCCGCTAGGACTAGGGAGAGTGGTTGTTCACATAAGAACATTATCATGTGAACTCTCTTCCTTATAAAGAGTTTACAAGTTTTGTAATCTAGCGATATGGGACAAGAGTTAGAAATCCTATTTATATCATGGTGAAAGCCTTCCATTTTCTTTCCTCCACCAATGCGGGATGGAAATTTTCCTTTATATTTTCCATTCTTCCTTTTACTTATTCTCTTTTTTTCTCATTTCTTCATTTCTTTCTTTGATTATTTTAGTCTTTAGTATGGTTTTTTATAGTCTCCCCTCCTTATTTTAAATCTCGTCCTCGAGGTCTATTGAAATAGGTTTGGGTACTTCCGCTTCATTTCTGATTCTAATTCCCAAGTATATTCTGGTCCACGTTTTGAATCACATTTTACTTTGACCAGAACTATTCTTTTATGCTTGAGATTCTTGATCTTCCTATCTTCAATTTGTAATGGTTTCCCGACGAATTTCAATTTTTCGTTTACCTTTATATCTTGAAGGGGTATTTTTAATGATTCTTCAGCTAGACATTTCCTTAGGTTGCTTACATGAAATGCATCATGTATACCGGCCATTTCTTCTGGTAACTCCAGCTGATAGGCTACTGGTCCAATTCTTTTAATAATTTGGAATGGTCCAACAAACTTTGGACTTAACTTTCCTTTCTTACCAAATCGGACTATTCCTTTCCATGGAGATACCTTTAGTAACACTTTATCTCTAACTTGAAATTCTAATGGTTTGCGTCGATGATCTGCATAACTCTTCTGACTATCTCGTGCGTTCTTTAATCTTTCATTGACTTGAATTATCTTGTCAGTAGTTTCTTGTATGATTTCAGGATCTGATAATTGTTTTCCTCCTATTTCTACACAACACACTGGTGTTCTGCACATAACGTGCTTCAAATGGGGCAGCATTAATACTTGTATGATAACTGTTGTTGTAAGAGAATTCTATCAGTGGTAAATGGTTGTCCCAATTTCCACAAAAATCTATCACACAAGCTTTTAGCATGTCTTCCAACGTTTGTATTGTCCTTTCACTTTGACCGTCAGTTTGTGGATGGTATGCTGTGCTCAAGTTTAGCCTTGTTCCCATGGCTATTTGGAAACTCTTCCAAAAATGAGAAGTAAAACGGCTATCCCGATCAGATACGATGGATAATGGAACTCCATGTAATGAGACAACCTTGTCTACATATAGTTTAGCTAATTGTTCCATTTTAAAAGTTTCCTTTATTGGTATGAAATGAGCTGATTTTGTTAATCTATCCACAATAACCCAGATTGTGTCATTACCTCTTCTCATTGTAGGTAATTTGGTAACAAAATCCATTGTTATTAATTCCCATTTCCATTCTGGCGTTTCTAATTGTTTAAGTAATCCTGATGGTTTTTGATGTTCAGCTTTAACTTGCGAACAAGTTATACATTTCGAAACATAATTAGCTACGTCCTTTTTCATTCCTATCCACCAATAGGTTTTCTTTAAATCTTGATACATTTTATCTTTTCCGGGATGCATCGTATACTTGGATTTATGAGCTTCTTCGAGAATTCTTTCTCGTAAATTTCCAATGATTGGTTTCCAAATTCTATTCCCCATTCGGAGGATCTCATCATTTCCTTTGGTCAATTGGTTAATTGTACCATTTCGTTTTTCATCAGCAATATTATTTCCTTCCATTGCTTGTTTTTGAGCATTTTTCACTTCATCAATTAAATTGATTTGAAGTTCTAATCTTAGAGCTCGTACTCTTTTAGGTTTCTCATGCTCTTTTCTGCTTAATGCATTGGCTACTACATTCGCCTTTCCTTCACGATATTGGATTTCAAAATCATAGTCGCTAAGAATTTCCATCCAACGTCTTTGCCTCATATTGAGCTCCTTTTGCCCAAATATATACTTTAAACTTTTATGATCTGTGAATACAGTAAACTTGCTACCATACAAATAATGTCTCTAGATTTTTAGGGCAAAAATTATTGCTCCCAATTCTAAATCATGTGTTGTGTAATTCTCTTCATGCTTCTTCAATTGTCTGGATGCATAAGCAATTACTTTTTCACGTTGCATTAATACACATCCTAATCCTGACTTGGAAGCATCACAACAAACTGTGAAATCTTCAGTTCCTTCTGGTAATGCAAGTATTGGGGCATTTGTTAACTTTTGTTTTAAAGTTTCAAAAGCTTCTTCTTGCTTATCTCCCCATTCGAACTTAACATTTTTACATGTTAACTTTGTTAACGGAACTGTTATTCGGGAAAAGTTTTGAATGAAGTGTCTATAATATCCTGCTAATCCTAAAAAACTTCGAATTTCTGTAGGAGTTTTAGGAATTTCCCATTTAATGATCGCTTCTATTTTGGTTGGGTCAACATGAATACCTTCCTAATTAATCAAGTGACCTAGAAATTGCACTTCTTGTAACCAAAACTCACACTTTGAGAATTTAGCATAAAGCTTCTCTCTTCTCAATAGTGATAAAAGTGTGCGAAGATGTTTGACATGATCATCACTAGTTTTGGAATAAATAAGTATATCGTATATAAAAACGATCACAAATTTATCAAAATACGGTTTACATATCCGATTCATCATATCCATGAATGCAGCTGGTGCATTGGTTAAACCAAACGGCATAACTGTAAACTCGTAGTGACCATATCTGGTTCTAAAAGCAGTTTTAGGAACGTCTTCTTTCTGCACCTTTAATTGATGGTATCCTGAGCGTAAATCGATCTTTGAAAAATATCGAGCTCCTTGAAGTTGATCAAATAGATCATCAATTCTCGGTAAGGGATGCCGATTCTTAATTGTGACCTTATTTAATTCTCTATAAATCGATACACATACGCATCGACCCATCTTTCTTTTTAACAAACAACACCGGTGCTCCCCAGGGTGATGAGCTTGGTTGTATAAAACCTTTTTCTAGCAAATCGTCTAATTGCCTTTTTCAATTCTAACATTTCTGTTGGCGCTAAGCGATACGGTGCTTTAGCAATTGGTGATGTTCCTGGGATCACATGAATTCTGAATTCTACTTCACGATCAGGCGGTTGTCCCGGTAAATCTTCTGGAAAAACATCAGAATATTATGATACTACCGGAATTTTCTTTAGCTCCCTTCCTTTAGCGCTAATGATTATAGAAATCATATATACTATACCCTGATTTCTTAAGAAATTTGCCGCTTTCATTATCGATATAAACTTCTTAGGTCTAAGAACTTTGTCTCCTTGAATTGTAATAATCTCTCCTATTGGCTTACGAATCTCAACATAATTCTTATTACATAGGATTCGAGCATGATTGGCTGCTAACAAGTCCATTCCTAATATAACATCGAATCCGACCAAATTCATTGGAAGCAAATTTGCTTTGAACTTGTGACCTAATAAATTTATATTTTTTCCTTGAGGTACTTCATGAATATAAGTAGGATTTCCGTCAGCTGTTTCTACTATGCAAACTTGTTTAAGTTTGGTTAATGGTTGGTTTAAGACTTGACAAAAATTCTTGTTTATGAAACTTTGATTTGCTCCGGAATCAAATAGTACTTTAGCGTAAACGTCATTAATAAGAAATGTACCCGCAATGACGACTGGAATCATTGCTGCCTCTTGTGCAGTAAGCTGAAAAGCTCATGCTTTCCTCTTAGGTCCATCCGTATTCTTAGCTTTATTGTCAGACACCTTTATCAACTTGGGACATTCAGGACGGATGTGGCCAGGTTCTTCGCAATTATAGCAAACACGGGTTTCTTTTCTTCTACACTCTTCATCCATATGACCAGCCATCTTGCACTAGTTGCAGAATTTAGTCTTTTTAAAAGCACATCTTCCTGAATGCCTCTTTCTACAGACTTTACAGAAAGGCTGAGCATAGGATTGCCCTACCCTTTCTTTCGGAATTCTTGAGAAATTTTCTGGGCTAATTCCTTCTTTTTGTTTTCGTCATGGGTTCGAATTAATCCGTCTGTTATGGTATTGGCTAGTTCAACTGCTTCCTCAATAGTCTGAGGTCTAGCCGATTTTACCAGATCACAGATTTCACTTACTAATCCCCAAATATAACGAGAAATTAGTACTGTTTCTGGCGAAGCCAGAGCCGGTACCATTCTTGCATATTCAAAGAATTTTGTCGTATACTCACGACATTTCACACCTTTCATCTTGTGATTCAAGAACATAGTAGCAATCTTTTCTCTTTCGTGTGGAGGACAAAATTTTCTTTCTACTATTTCTTTGAATTCACCCCATGTCAAAATGTCAACTATGTTGCTTCCTTTTGCCTGAAGGACTGTATTCCACCATTTTAATGCTTCATTAATAAAGAGATTAGAAGCATACAATATCTTATCTTCTTCAACACATTTACTAATTCTTATAACATCTTCTGTCTTTTCAAACCAGCGTAGTGCTAAAATAGCTCATTCATTTCCAGAAAAGTCGATTGGCTTACATGCCAAGAAATCCTTGTAAGTACAACCATTTAGTTTTTAACTTTTTAGGTTGTTTATTTTTATTTCCTGCATTCACACTATTACTAGCTTCAGTATCAAATTTTCGTTTATTGCTCTCGGTTTTATCTCTAATAACAGTTACTGGTTGTTTAATGGCTGCAGCAATTTGTGGGATTGCTTCAGCAATTCTCTGAGCTATCATATTGTCAATAGCATTCATATTCAGAGCATTTTCTTGATTGGAATTTTCATGATTATTTTCACGATTGTTAACAGAAACTTCATTTGACATCTGAATTTCAAACAAGAAGGAATATTAATATCATGATTAAATAATAAAATAAGCAAGGTATTATCCACAAATAAGCACAAAATATGTTAACACATAGGCACAGAATATGTCAAAATCGTCGAGCTATGCGACATTTACTCTCTTTATATATATATATATATATATATATATATATATATATATATATGCGTCACTATATTCTATATCTAATCTATATATATGCATCATTATATTTTATACATACACACCACTTTTTTTTTCTTATACAAAGAGAAAAATTACGGTAATAAACATATATATATATATATATATATATATATATATTAGTTATATTATATATTAGTTATATTAAATATAGGGTTCTCTATTGTAAAATCGCCAGATTAGGCTATCCCTGATGTTTCTCAGTTGGTTAGCGGTTTCATTAAGTTCTTACTCGTAGTGACGGAGTTGTATGGTCAACTCCGGTGTCATCGTGGGGTAGTTGGCAGTTTCCGGCTGGAATGGTGCATACGGGTTTGTGGTCATGGTGTGGAATTGCCAATCGTTTGTCCACCATTCTTCAAACTGAGATTGGTTTATGAGGTCATCCGGAGGAAGCGGGTTTTCTTGGTTTTGGTTTGGGTTGGTTGAGGTTCTTGCTCCCATGTTGTTAACTATTGGTTGGAAGAACTCACACTGATCTAGGCATCGGCCTAGCCTTTCTTCCATGGGAAGTTCAGCGGTGGGTTGTGTTGGAGGGGGTTGTGGTTCAGTTGGTGGTTGAATTTGTGGTTGTGGTTTTGGTTTTGGTACTGGAGTCATAACCTTTCTTTTTTGTTTTCTCATTCCTTTTCTCCAATCCATATATCGTTTTCTTCTTTTTGGTTGATTTGGGGTTGAAATCGAGGACTGGGCAGTGAATACCATTGGTTCATTTGGTTTTTCTTCGGTTGTTGGGTTTACTGTCTCCATCTCCTCCGTACTGACCGATATGTTCTCAAAAGCCTCTATAAGCTCACTCATGCTGTTTAATTAAAAGAAAATCATATTATTTATATTTATGTGTAGTTAAAATTTCATCCATAAAGTTAACACATAGGTTAATACATTTATTTCCTAACATTTAATTAGGTATTGTTAAAATATCTATATTGCTTAAACCAGTGGCTCTGATACCACTTCATCTGTCACAGCCCCCGATCCCTATATCCCGGGAGGGGAGCCGTGAACGTTGAGTGGTGGTATCGATGTTTATTAATATAATTTGTAGCGGAATATTTCATCAGAACCGTAGTTGGGAAAATTAATCAGGGTTATAAAAACACCATAATTCTTATTTCATAAACTAGGATAAAACCCATTTTTATACAAACATAAGTTTTATAAGGATAAACCCTAATTTACAAAACACGTTTCTTTATTCTTGTGACAAGCCACTTATTTAAGTTGGAAGCCCGCATGCATCATTCCTTTGTCTCTAACAAGTCACCTGAAACATGTTTAAAAATATTTGATCAGCAGGAAATACTGGTGAGTACATTCATTTATAAATGACATATTTTACAATTACAGCATTAAGATGTTTTTACATCTGCCTGCTTACAAATTACCGAAAGGTACTTGTCACTCGACCGTATATGTGACTATGGTCATATTACTTATTGGCTACCACTTGTCCAATAAGTAACGTATAGTAGCACAGTAGACAAGCCTTGTATACAAAACCCCACAATACCAGTAGTAACCATCCCGTAAGTCTACAGAGACTTAATCACTGTAATGTATTTAAAATCATTTGAAAATATTTGGACTATCTGTCATGAGTTAATTGGATTTAGAAAAGCATCATGACAGCATTGGAAAATCAGTTGTCTCACGCAAATGTGAGTTGTGCAAAAACTCAAATGTCTCACCTTGCAAGTTTATATTTAACAAGCTTTCTGATGTTAAGCACCTAGATTAAGCACAATGTAGTATAACTATATTAGTATATACCCATAATTATAACGATAATCACGAGACATGAAACTTTACACGATGGCACAATGTCATACCTTGGTTAGGTAGAGCTTTTAGATTCGTGTTATATAAGTTCCTTTCGATCGGAGAGGTACCGTTACAATTACTTGGTATAATACTAGCCTTATATAAGAAAATTTTAGAGAGAGATCAAGAGTTTTTGAACGATTTGTGCAGTCCAGGATGCCTCCCTATTTATACTCGGATTTGAGCATCTTCGCGTATCGCGATTGTAATCGCCTTTGTTATTAATAAACCGGTGGTGATAGTTTTCACCGCCCGGGGTTTTTTGCTTGTTATCCTAAGGATAACGGGTTTTTTCCTCGCAACAAATCCTTGTGTTCAAGTACTTTTACGTTCATTTCATACAAGCACCTAGTCCTGATTACTAATTTGGTTACGAAATCATTGTTGTTAATTTTTGACCAAAACACTTTATTATTATTGAAAATCAAATGTTTATAAATAATTAAGTTTATAATGTTCACTTTAGGTATAACAAACCATACTAAAGACTAAAATAATCAAAGAAAGAAATGAAGAAATGAGAAAAAAAAGAGAAGTAAAAGGAAGAATGGAAAATATAAAGGAAAAATTCCATCCCACATTGGTGGAAGAAAGAAAATGGAAGGCTTCCACCATGGTATAAATAGGATTTCTAACTCTTGTCCCATATCGCTAGATTACAAAACTTTTAAACTCTTTATAAGGAAGAGAGTTCACATGATAATGTTCTTATGTGAACAACCACTCTCCCTAGTCCTAGCGGAGGGTGCGAAGCACTCGACGCGCACGGGCACGGGCGAAGTGCGATTGGCGCAATGTGGCGCTTTGATGGCGCACTTTGCACTTCGCACGCGAAGTTGCAGTAGGGTTGTCGAGTCATCCCTAGCTATGCCACGTGGCTCGACACGTTGCATACTTCTTCGCGTATCGCGAAAATACTAAGGCGGCCCTGAAGTGGCTCGCGGAGATGCGAGCGTGTGAAGTGCAAAGTGCGTCATCAAAGCGCCACATTGCGCCAATCGCACTTTGCCCGTGCCCGTGCGCGTCGGGTGCTTCGCACCCTCCGCTAGGACTAGGGAGAGTGGTTGTTCACATAAGAACATTATCATGTGAACTCTCTTTCTTATAAAGAGTTTAAAAGTTTTGTAATCTAGCTATATGGGACAAGAGTTAGAAATCCTATTTATACCATGGTGGAAGCCTTCCATTTTCTTTCCTCCACCAATGTGGGATGGAATTTTTCCTTTATATTTTTCATTCTTCCTTTTACTTCTTCTCTTTTTTTTCTCACTTCTTCATTTCTTTCTTTGATTATTTTAGTCTTTAGTATGGTTTGTTATACCTAAAGTGAACATTATAAACTTAATTATTTATAAACACTTGATTTTCAATAATAATAAAGTGTTTTGGTCAAAAATTAACAACAATGATTTCGTAACCAAATTAGTAATCAGGACTAGGTGCTTGTATGAAATGAACGTAAAAGTACTTGAACACAAGGATTTGTTGTGAGGAAAAAACCCGTTATCCTTAGGATAACAAGCAAAAAACCCCGGGCGGTGAAAACTATCACCACCGGTTTATTAATAACAAAGGCGATTACAATTGTGGAGCTCAAACTTGATCGTGCTTACAAAGAGTGCGAGTACTAGTAAGTTCTCGAGTGCTAGAGTATGTGTTTTATGATCCATTTTGTGCTCTATTTATACAAAAATAAAACTAACTAGAATTCCTATATTTAAGGAAACTACGGAATTATTTCAATTAGCCGTTAGCCCTTCAATCAGCACGTTTCCTTTCTTGTCACGCTTTATTAACTGAAAGTGCGAGTCTTTGGGAGATCACAATAACAATCTTTGACATGGTAAACATAGAAAGAAGCAAAAATCGTGTTATATATATAATGTAATTAGGATACCGGTTACCTCTTAGGATACCGCATCCCAAATCGGCTCTGAATAATGTTTTCTGAGGATACTGAAAATCCGTGTCCTAACAATTGTCCCCAAATTTAATAGTTGTAGATATAGATTACAGCTGTAAAATTTTCAAATTTTGAATTTTGAATTCCTGTATGTGCGGTGGATTTTTGATACACGTGTCAGCCGTCTTGATGATTCACCAAACCCTAGGTTGCCCTTATAATTACCCGGATAAATCATTTCTACCCATATTCTCTTTTATCCAGGTAACTTCTCTCTTTTCTTTCTTTTGTATCTTAGCGAAATCATGAGTCCAAAGCTTTCATCCTCCGGTATTGAGGATTTTGTGTCTCAGAATCTCCTTGCAAGTCCTGCGAATGAGATATGTATTTTTGGCAACATCGATATCGCAAATCTTCGGTCTCGGGGTTGCTTTCCTGCTGGAACTGTTTTCAGACCTTTTGACGCCGCTCTTACTTCTTATTTTATTTCAAAAACCTGGATCTGCTTTCCGTTTTTGCCGTTCAAAATCGGTTTTTCCTATCCGTTTCCTGCCTTTACCACCGAGTTCTTTTTCAGAACTGGTCTTAGTTATGCCCAAACCATGCCCATGGTTTGGAGGACTTTATTTGTTTTAGAGAAACTGATTGCTGACCATGCCCTAAATCTTACCCTATCGGAGCTTGCTTCTGTATATAACCTTCGCTGCCATGGGTCTTCAAGACATCTTCTCAAAATTAAATCTGGTCGATCTCCATTGGTTTTGAAAAATACCCAGAATAACGACCAGTGGAAGAGACAATATTTCTTTGTTAGGAGAGATTCTCTTCCACAGCCTGATACTCTTCCTTATCTCTGGGTTTCCAAAAGTAGAATACCGTATCTTGAATATATATCGATATCTTTTGTGACTGATGTGTTTTCTTTTGTTTCTGCAGCTTTGAAGTTCTTTGAGATCGCTCCTCCCACCAGAGAAACCGAGGATAAGCTTGCCTCTTTCTTTCTCATTGACGAGGAAGAGAGAACGTCTCATTTCCAGTCAAGTTTCCAAGATCCGTCTTCGTCTGTGAGCTCCGTTATGTCTGGTAAGAAATATTCGAGATTTTATTACAATTTTTAAGGATCAGTGTATGCAAGTCTGCTTCTGCTTTTGCTCTTGAAGATATTGACAGCATGGTATCCACCCAAAGCACTATCAAGAAGGAGCATGTCCCCAGCTCTATTCCTCGACCCGAAGGCAGCCGCGCAAAGGGCTTTAAGAAGCGAAGAGTCAAGAGACCAGTGAATCCATTCCCGTGCACGATGTTGATTTCCACGATGCCATGAACAAGACTCGGCAGGGTTTTTTTTAATTTGTCATGATTTCTTATATCTTGAGGATAATTTATATTGAGGATCCATTATCCTTGCAGGGCCTCGAGTATCTCTCCTCCCGATTCGCCACTATGAGCCTCGAACTCCATGAAGCCAATACCCGCATCTCCGAACTAATGAAGATAGGAGTCACCAAGACCAGTCTTCTTGATAAGAAGACCAAAGAGCTGGAAGAGGCGAAATTGGAGCTGTCATTGGCCAAGAGTTGGTCCATCAGGAGGCCGAGTGCTTGGTGAAGGTTGATGTTCGGTTTATTTGTACATATTTATTTGGGTTAACGTATTTGTTTTACTTGTTTATTTTAGGAAATTTGGTACTTCATACATGTTTATTGTGTTTTAAGTCACAGGTACTTAACGCGCTTAATTTGGACCTGTATGAGCATGGAATGAAGACCCGGGATGTCCAGCACGCTTACCGAGGCAGTTAAACAAAGTTGCTGAGAAAAGAGGCCCATCGCGTAGCGCGATGGGTGTTGAAGGTGGGGCATCGCGCTACACGATGCCCTATAATTTAGCCTGCGTTGACTTTTGGTCCATCGCGTAGCGCGATGGACCAGGAGAGTAGGCCATCGCGCTACACGATGGTCCCCAGAATCGTGAAAGTTAGGGTTTTATTATATAACACGTTTGGACGACCCTAGAGGCCATTCTTCACCTTCCAGGTGATTTCCAGAACAGAAGAGCAAGTCCCGACCATCCCCAATCATCTCTAAGTGTCCTACATGGCCTACCAGATCATAACTGAGGCCCGAGAGATGCCGATGCGCGGCTAGTTTCTTCGAGTCATACCCGGGATGTAGAGTATTGTATCTTTCAGTTTTTCTCATGTATTTAGAATGAATTGATTGTAATGATCTTTGATTAATCTATGAGTATTGATGTCTAGTATTATTGTGCACTCAGTCAGTTTAGGTTTATTTCGATCAGAACGATTATTGTGCCAGTTGCTATGATAATTTCTTATAGGATTGTTTTGACTAGTTGAATGTGATGAAGCATACGCTTTCCCTTAGTTGAGTCACACTGGCAGGGACTGTTTGATAACCAGTGCCGTGTGTTAGTAAGCGTTGATGCCTAAGGTTTGTCTAGTTAGTCAATCGGTGTTAATCAGTGATTGTTAATCTGTTAAGTTGCATGAGTTTGCTGTTAGGTTAATTACTTGGATTCCCGGGTGTGATTTGTCTTTGTTAATTGATTGAACACGTGATTACTTGCTTGCTTGTTACAACATATAAACCAATTGCTAGTGTGATCAGCACTTTAATTGAATTACTTCATAAGTTTAGAAATTGATTTCACTTCACACTGACCACATACTCCTGGTGGATACGATACCTGACTTACCCTTGCTGCTTAGATTAATTAGGTTTTTGCATGACTCAAACGACGAGCATCAAAGGTTTATGAGGCTATGGAGGGGGATAAAAAGTCTCTTGCTGTCTCCGTATTTTAATCCCGGCTCAAGATGGCTAAGGAGGCGAAGGATGTTGGTCTGGATACCCCCTTCTGGGATGTTGCTGGCTGGGAGAGGATACTGGCTGAACTTGATGGGGACACGGTGGAGGAAGCTAGTCCAAGCGGAGTGGAAAAGGTTGTGGAAGAGGCAGTGGATGTGGCGGCCAACGGAGCGGTGAAGGTGGTTGGTGGTGAGGTGCAATTGGGCGATGATAGTGGTAAAGAAAAGGCTTGAGCCCAATTTTTTATGTTTGTGTTTGTGATGTTGGGTTGTAATGGTCTGTTGAACAATTTACTTTTTTCTGTCTTGAACACGTAACCTTAGGATAATAGGATACATGGGTGGAGGGATCTTGACTTTCCAAGACGAAGCCCATGTTATCTTAACTTTTGAACATATGGCAATATTCGGGTGGAGGGATCTTAGCTTTTCAAGACGAAACCCAGGTGTTGCCTTTTAATTTCCTGCACTTATGGTTAATAATGATATAATCTTTTGGCTTTAAGTATTGTGTTTAGTAACTTGTAAATTTTTGTTGGAATGTCGTTTTAGTTTTCTGAAACAAGTTACTTCGAGGATAAGGTATCCTAAAAACATGCTTCTCGAACATTTTGAGAGTTATATATTTTTAACATTTTGAGAATAACGTATCCTGATCATAGAATGTTTCAACGTTAAGTTTTTAGAAAATATAATCAAAAGGATTATTAAGAAAAATATTTATAGGATAATGTATCCTTATGCCTTGTGTGAGTTATCACAATCAAACCAAAACATTATACCTTGAAGTATAAATCGAGTGATAAAACTAAGTGTAAAGAGTACCTTCGTGGAGATCATTTATAAATCTAATGGGCTTACATGCGATGTCCTCAATAATTGATCTTTTTAAGTATCAAGCTTTTGGGATTTTGCCAAGTTAAAAACAACTCAGTAACCTTCTTAGATTTAGCGATCTATCAAAACAAAGTTAGATAATTCTGGCGATAAAGCCCATTAACTGGCGATAAAGCCTTTTCACTGGCGACTAGGCCTTTACTTTAGAGACATGAAAATGTCTAGACTTGAGATAAAACTGGGGAAGGTCCCGGACGTACGGACATGATTATGCCAAAACTTTAGATAACACGAAAGTGTTATAAATCTTAGATAACATGAAAATGTTATAAACCATTTGTGTGACACGTCTGCCACTTATCTTAAGGATTCGGTATATAGCCAACAGCAGACGGATTGTCAGCTGGTCTGGTCAGCTTGCCTCGAACTATACCCAAATCATCGTGCGCTCCAGGCGTCGTTAGAAAGGTGAAAACCTATAAACCTTTTGAGATATCCGGGATATCATATTCGTGTGCCCCTGGCGTTCGTTGGAAAGGTTAAAACCTTTAAACCTTGAGAGATATCAGGGATATCATATTCGTTTGGGAGGTGATCAGCCTCTGACTGTTGTCGAGATAACATATCCTTAGGATAACTTTATCCTGAGGATACCAGCATACCGGTCAAGTATACTAACAAAAATATGCTTTGAGGTTGATAGCATTCCAAGCTCTTGGTATAGGAACACCTTCCATAGTGATTAACCTGTAGGCCCCTTTTCCTGCTTCTGAATCAATCAGGTAAGGACCTTCCCACTTTGGAGCTAGCTTTCCATCTGCTGGGTTAGTGGTATTCTGGAATGCCTTTCTTAATTCCATATCTCCTATCTGGAACCTTCGAATAATGATATTCTTGTTGTAGGACTTGGCTATTCTTTGTTGGTACGCTGCCATTCTGATTCTAGTGAGATCCCTGAGTTCATCGATGGTATACAGGTCTTCGGTAAGATTTTGTTTGTTGGACTCAGTATCCTGGATGCTGGTTCTTGCTGTGAGGATCACCATCTCTGTAGGGATAACAGCTTCGGCCCCAAACACCAAGGAGAAAGGTGTTTATCCCGTTGCATTTTTCGAAGTGGTTCTATCAGTCCAAAGAACAAATGGTAGTTCTTCTGCCCATTTTCCTTTCTTGGATCCTAATTTCTTCTTCAGATTGTTGATGATGATCTTGTTGCTGGATTCTGCTTGACCGTTAGCTTGAGGATGTACTGGAGTTGAAGTCACCATCCTGATTCCCCAACTTTCACAAAAATTGGTTATTCTACTACCGATGAACTGTGAGCCATTGTCACAAACAATCTCCGCTGGAATACCAAATCTTGTCAGGATGTTGCGTTTGATGAACGAGATCACATCCTTTTCTTTGACTTGAACGAATGCCTCTGCTTCAATCCATTTAGAGAAGTAATCTGTCATGGCCAGCATAAAGACCTTTCCGCCAGGAGCCTTGGGCAGCTTTCCCACAATATCCATTCCCCATTTCATAAATGCCCACGGGGATATGATAGGATATAATGGTTCAGCTGGTTGATGCAATATGTTGCTATGTCTTTGGCAAGCGTCACACTTTTTGGAGAAATCCATTGCATCTCTCTTCATTGTTGGCCATAAGTAATCTGTCCTTAGTATCTTGGATGCTAAGGCTCTACCCCCGGTGTGGTTTCCACAATCGCCTTCATGTATGTCTTTGAGAACTTCTTGTGCTTCTTGATATTCCAAGCATCTCAACTATGGACCTGCAAGTGATTTTCTATATAATACATTATTTAGGATAATATACCGGGTTACCTTCATTTGGAATGCTCTGGGATTTTCTCCTTCTGGGATCTCATTATCCTGAAGATACCGTATTATGGGATTGGTCCAAGATGCTGGATTATCCTTAGAATTTGAAGTTTCTAAGATTTCGAGGTTCTCCTTTGTTGCTAGAGTCAAAATACGCACGATAGGTATCTTGACATCTCCTGGTATCTTGAGAGCTGATGCCAAGTTTACTAATGCATCTGCTTCAGTGTTCTCTTCCCTTGGTACCTGCACTATGTCAAATGTTTCGAAACACATAGCTAATTGCTTAACTATTTCTAAATATTTCACTAAGTTTTCTGCATTCGCTGCATAAGAGCCATTGAAATGGTTAGCTAATAACAAAGAATCAACGTAAACTTGAAGATACCTGACCTTCAAATCTTTAGCTAATTGCAAACCAGCTATTAAGGCCTCATATTCAGCCTCATTATTAGTAGCCTGAAATTCACAAGATATAGATAGAGGTATTATGTCCCCCTGTGGTGATTTTAGCAGGATACCTAGACCTGTTCCTCTTATGTTGGAGGCACCATCGGTATGCAAAGTCCAACTTTCCTTGACGTCCAATTGTTGAACCTCTTTCTCTACTTCCTCAAGTATATCCTGGCTAAAATCAGCCACAAAGTCGATAGGTGCCTGAGATTTGATGGCTGTTCTTGGCTCATACAAGATATCGTATGCACTAAGTTTCATAGCCCATTTTACCATCCTACCTGACATTTCTGGTTTTCTCAAAACAGCTTTAATAGGATAGTTAGTTTTTACATGTATAGCATGAGTGTCAAAGTAGTGTCTTAGTTTAGTTGAAGCCATTATAAGTGCTAAAATTAACTTTTCAAGATAAGAATACCTGGATTCAGCATCTAGCGGACTTTTACTTACATAATATATTAGATGTTGTTGACCTTCATGATCCTTGACCAAGACGGCACTGATTGCACTCCTAGAAATGGCTAAGTACAGGGATAGAGGCTCACCATCAGCTGGCTTCATTAGAAGTGGTGCTGATGATAAGTATTCCTTCAGGGATACCAATGCCCTTTCTTGCTTTTCTCCCCATTCGAACTTTTGATTCTTCCTTAGGATATCATAGAATTCTTTACACTTCTCTGAAGATCTTGAGATGAATCTGTTGAGAGCAGCTATTCTTCTGGTCAATCTTTGGACATCTTTGACATTTCTTGGTGATTTGATATCCATGATAGCCTTGATCTGCTCTGGGCTTGCTTCTATTCCTCTTTTGGTGACCATGTATCCCAAGAATTTTCCTGCTTTGACCCCAAAGTGACACTTGGCTGGATTCAATTTCATGTTGTATTCATCCAGGATATCAAATGTTGTTGCCAAGTCTTTGAGATGATCCTCAGCCTTCTTCGACTTTACCACCATGTCATCTATGTAGACTTCCATCGTGTCCCCCAGTTGGTCTTTGAACATCAAGTTGACGAGCCTTTGGTATGTTGCACCTGCATTTTTAAGTCCAAAAAGCATTGCAGTATAACAGTATATACCTGTGGGAGTCATGAAGGCCGTGTCTTCTTGATCTGAAGGCTCCATTTGAATCTGTTGAAATCCTGAGGATGCGTCCATGAATGTTAGCAGCTCGTGGCCAGCAGTTGCATCCACCATTGAGTCAATGTGCGGGAGTGGGAATGGGTCTTTTGGACAGGCCTTATTCAGGTCTGTGAAGTCCACACACACTCTCCATTTTCCATTTTTCTTCTGGACAACAACTAGATTGGCCAACCATCTAGAATATTGGACTTCTCTTATCATCTTGGTTTTGAGCAGCTTCTGCACCTCTTCTTGTATGATAGCGTTTCTCTCAGGAGCAAACTTCCGTCGCTTTTGATGTACTGGCCTGAAAGATTTGTCTATACCAAGTTTATGAGTGATTATAGATTTAGATATACCTGTCATATCTTCATGTTTCCAGGCGAAGGTAGAAGCTCTTTTCTTTAGAAAGGATATCAATTCCATCTCAATATCCTCAGGAATACTTGTTCCTAACAATACTTTGACTTCAGTATCCTAAGGATCCAAAGATACTTCCTTTACATCCTGCTCTCTTGCTTGCAGGACCTTCCCTGGTTGTTGTAATTGCTATGCTTGAGTAGGCTTTGTAGTCCACATCATTGATGAAGCATAACTTTCCTTGGCATCTTGCTGATCACTTTCAATTTTGATGACTCCCTAGGGACTTGGGAGTTTCACACACTGATGGTAGGTCGAGGGTACTGCCTTCATGTTGTGGATCCAGGGCCTACCTAAAATCACATTACAACAAGATAAAGAGTCAATAACGCAAAAATTTTGTAGGGAGTTAGTTCCCTCAATATATATTGGAAGTTTGATCTCTCCCAAGGTGTTCTTGGTTTTGCCACTGAATCCGACAAGAACTGAGGATTTCGGGATAATCTCTGTTTCTGGGATATCCATTTTCTTCAATGCATCCATTTAGATAATGTTTACAGAGCTTCCTACATCAACGAGTATCCTGCGCACAAAACAGTTAGCTATACATAAAGTGATTACCAAACTGTCGTGGTTGGGGTCCACAAGGCCACATCTATCCTCCTCATCGAAGGATATGATCCTTTGAGTTGTCAATGTGGAAGTACGGAGAGGTCTTTCTCCGTTGTCCATCTTCGTTTCTCTGGAATGTTTCTTGGCTGCTGAATACGAGGTCCCACAGATGTCAGATCCTCCAGAGATAAAGGATACCACCTTAGCTCCGGGTGGTGGAGAAGGTGCCCTTTCAGGTATCTTGACAGGATCCTAACTCTTGTTCTTATTTCTTCCAAATAGTTCCTTTAGGTGTCCCTTACTGAGAAGGTACCCTATCTCCTTCCAGAGTGCTATACAATCGTCTGTCCGATGGCCAAAATCTTCATGGAATGCACACCACCTTGACTTGTCTTTGTTTGATCCGAGCTTCTCATTTTTCTTAGGCCATCTAGCCTTGTCACCTAGATCCTGCATGGCACAAATTACACCACCAATATCTAGGTTAAAGTAATATTCGGATATTTTAGGATATTCTTCGTCATCTTCGTCTTCTTCCACAACGTTAATCTTGGGATTATCCTGCTTGGAATAAGGCTTTGGCCTAAAGAACTTTTGGGGAGAGTCTGATTTACTGTTGGTAGACTCGTACTTTGGGATAACCAAACCTCCATGAGCCTTCTTATCATCTTCCAGCCGAATGTATCTCAACGCCCTGTTTTTGACTTCATCAAGATTCCTGCATGGAGTCATGACGAGGTCGTCGTAGAAAGGAGAATCCTTCCTAAGTCCAATCTTGAAGGCTTCAACAGCAGCTGCCATATCAAGGTTGGGGATTTCCAAAGCTTCCCTGCTAAATCTGATTATGTAATCCCATAGGGATTCATGGTTATGCTGAACAATTCTATATAAATCACCTGTGATTTTCTCAAAGATCTACTACAAGAGAATTGATTATTAAACAAGTTAATTAAATGAGCAAAGGAAGTGATTGTATTGGAAGGAATACTTAATAACCATTTGAGGGCCGGCCCTGTTAGTGTTGAACCAAACCTTTTACATAGACAGGCTTCTTTGATTTCTGCGAGGATAGGGCTGACCTCCATCCTTTCTCTGTATTGAGCTACATGCTCCTCAGGATCCATAGTGCTGTCATAAAGTTTCATGTTGGGCGTTTATAATTTCCTGGGGATCTCCAAGTCGCATATGGGCCAAGTGAACCTGGAAAGTTTGTGACTGCCCGTTGGAACTTCAGCTATGGGACGGATTATCCCGGGGATACTGGAAATCATATCTTTCATCTTCTGTAATTCCCTGGCTATATCGGGGGATAACCCCTTGTCCTGCATAGATCCATGGTTAGTGTATAAATTAGAATTAAGTAAACTGTTACCAGGATCTTGGTTAGGTCTCTGGTATCCTGAGCTTGGGTGGTTAATTCCTCCATTGATGGTATTCCCAAGATAAAGCGGTGCCTGCAAAAGGGATGTCATCTCCAACATGCACTTTCGAGGATATCATAGGGGATCCTGATGAGAATATGCCGGCAGGCACGGTTGGGCGAGGCCGCATGTTGATGGAACCTGGCCTCGTTGGTCTGAGTAACTCCGAGGATACCGAAGGAAAAGATCCCCAGTATCCTGATTGCTGCTGCGATGGAATTCTTGGTGATGGTGTCCCAAGGATCCGGGATTCTGAAGGATAGAAGATCCTGGAGAATCAAAATCAAGGACCCTGGGCATGATTGGAGTGGCCTCCTGCTCTGGTTTCTTTTTGATTCCTTCAATCTCCTTGAATAGCATTGAGTTGGTCTTCTCTTGCTGCTCCATGTGCGTTTTAACCTGTTTCATCAAAGAAAAAATATCGTTGTTAGATATAACCGGTTCTACCCGTGTAGAGGATCCCGCGAATGGTGGAAGTTCTCCTCTGGGCTGAGTATTTTTCTTCGGCGGTGGTGGAGGTCCTGGGTTGACACTTGAAGCAGTAGTGACCACTGGAGCAAAGATTGAACTGGTTTTTGGTTGTGAGACCATTGTAAAGAGAATGAAGGTGAATGAAATAAACGGATTTAATGGATTAAAGCACCGTTGGCCCCACGGTGGGCGCCAAATTGTTTTGGTCAAAAATTAACAACAATGATTTCGTAACCAAATTAGTAATCGGGACTAGGTGCTTGTATGAAATGAACGTAAAAGTACTTGAACACAAGGATTTGTTGCCAGGAAAAAACCCGTTATCCTTAGGATAACAAGCAAAAAATCCCGGGTGGTGAAAACTATCACTACCGGTTTATTAATAACAAAGGCGATTATAATTGTGGAGCTCAAACTTGATCGTGAAAGAGTGCGAGTACTAGTAAGTTCTCGAGTGCTAAAGTGTGTGTTTTATGATACGTTTTGTGCTCTATTTATACAAAAATAAAACTAACTAGAATTCCTATATTTAAGGAAACTACATAATTATTCCAATTAGCCGTTAGCCCTTCAATTAGCACGTTTCCTTTCTTGTCACGCTTTATTAACTGAAAGTGCGAGTCTTTAGGAGATCACAATAACAATCTTTGACCTGGTAAATGTAGAAAGAAGCAAAAATCGTGTTATATATAATGTAATCAGGATACTGGTTACCTCTAAGGATACCGCATCCCAAATCGGCTCTGAATAATGTTTGCTGATGATACTGAAAATCCGTGCCCTAACATAAAGGTCTAAAAATGTTTTGTTCGTAAACGAATACGGGTTTGGAAAATCCAAAATGTTACACTACTCACCTGCGTGCATACTAAAAGTCAGCTACGCTGAGTGAGTTTTAGTTAATCAATTAACATACAATACATTCACGTCCATACTTATACGCGTCCGAAGATACGTATTTCATACTTTACTTACTATTACTCATTCATATGTATACTTTACGTGCATACGTACGTATTTACACACCTTCCTTACTACTTTCCTAAGGTATACCGTAAACTACTCTACTTCTACTATCTCGGATATTATCAGGGTCCAGTCCCTCTATCTCAGATATTTTTAGGGTCTGATCCCTCCTCTCAGATATTAATAGGGTTCGGTCCCTCTAATCTCAGATATTATGAGGGTCTGGTCCCTACTATCTCAGATATTATTAGGGTATGGTCCCTTCTATCGCAATCTCAGATATTATTAGGGTCTGATCCCTTTGTCTCGTTTAACCATACAACCATAGATGTCCCGTCAACTATCCATACGTTCATTTCATACTTTCATTATCATGTGTGCATACTTTACCTGCCTTATGTATATATACAATATACATATATATATCCATACGTTCATTTTATACTTTCATTATCGTACATGCATACTTTACCTGTCTCATGTATGTATACTATACATACATACATATACATATTCTATCATATAAACATTATATAATAATAGAAATCAATTCACAATCATACATGTATCTTACACTTATCACTTAGGATAAGCGTTTCAACTATCACATAGGAGTATGCACACAGCCCCGAAAAACGTCACAGAGAAAGGGGCTAGAACTCACCTGGATCATGTTGCCTTCACCATTAATGGTAATTCCTTTCTTCAACTGAGGTCGACTAACTGCTAATAACGTACACGTATTAATCCTCTATAATTCCTTGTTATTCATTTCTAAATTAACGGGGTTTAACTTTCGAGTTAACCGAACCGAGCGTATAACCTTCTTAAATCGATCTTATTAATTTATTATACTTAACTTCGTTTATTAAAAAACCGACTTTATTCGATTACATCCCTAACGATAATTATATATTTATAAGTATATTTACTTTATTATTATTATTATTAATTCACGTTCACAATGCATTTAGGTTTCCTTAAGCGAGTTCGGGGTACGGGTGCTAGACGAGTCGGGTCTCGGATTCGTTCAAGTCTTGCATGCATATAACTCTTTTACTTTTATTAGGTATTATATATTAATATTATATTATTATTTATTATTGATAATTTACTAGTATCATTATTATTATTATTATAAGTTTCCCAAACACCCCCTACTCTAACCCAATAGCCAAACACTCCCTCCCTCTACCCTAACTATATAAACACCCCCCCCCCAACCCTTCTTCCTCCTTCCTCTCACACACACAGCCGCCACCACTCTCCTCCCACTTTCCGGCGACACCACCACCGCATAGGGAGTTTCGCACGGGGACTTTCTCATAGAGAGTTGCGCATAACCTTGAGTTTCGCTTAGTTTAGAAGATTTCGCATCTCGATTTCGCATGAGATGCGAAACTCACAGTTTCGCATAGAAGTTCGCGTGAACAGTATTCGCGTGTGGTGCCAACCTTTCCCTTCGCACGACGTGTTCTGTCAGATCTGCACTTCGGTTAGCTGACTCTGCCGGTGCTCGAGTTGTTCATGACCGATGTGAAGGACAGGGACAGGTTGGGTTCGGATCCATGGTCCGCTGAACCCGTCTGACCCAGATTTGGGTTTTATTGGGTTCGTTTATTGAATTCGGGTCTTACACGGGTTTGGGTTAGTATTGGCACCTCGAGCTTCGTGTTTCCTTTGGATCTCGTCTGACCTTGATTTCTTGATTTCTAGTGGCTGAACATACATATATGTTTTTATATATACGGCCGTACAGTTCACACTCATATCATATATATTATTATTTGTATTATTTATCAAATCTCATGTTATTGTTATTATTATAAGGTTTGTTCAAAACTTGCTCATCTCGGTTTGACCCGGTTCAATTGTTATTAATATTACAACAAGATGATGAAACGAAAATGAATATAAATTGATTACCTTTTAGTGTGGTTGAGCTAGATCTAGGATGGATGATTTAGATTGGGAATCTTTGGTGGACATGAGGTTTATGTTGTGTGTATGGGTGTGTGTACAATGATTGGAATGATGATGATAGAATGATATGGATGGGAATTCTAGGGTTTAAGGGTTTAAAAAGGTAGGCCTAAAGGCTTTTAGACCCGAATCACTCTTAAGTCCATTAAACCCTTTTAATATTAACCACATACTACATATTATTTAATTAATATAATGATATCTCGCGACACGATAATTAAAACATACCGACTTACTTTATTTACTTAACGAAACGAGGACGTTACACCCTCATTGCCCAGCTTGAGAGTCGGCCCTGATGTTAATAATGATTTGAATCCTGCTAAATTGTCATGTCAGCAATGCATCCATCTTTCAAAAATAATCTTGTTCTACAAAACGTATGTGCCGATCATAAGCATTCTTACATTGTCATGTTATCGTCACCATTTGTATTTATTATTTATAATCAGATTATTTATTTGTAACGTCCTCGTTTTGATAATAAATAAATAAAGCATTTCGAGTTTAATTTAGTTATCGTGTCACGTGACGTTAAATTAAATTAATTAAATATTTTAAAGAAGAGATAAGATTATTATGGTTATGGATCTAAACATATTTTTGAGCCTAAAAGCTTTTAGACTTTGCCTATTTAAACCCCTAAACCCTAATTCCTTATCATTTCATCATCATCATTGTACACACATATGCACAACATAAACCTCCTTTACACCAACAATTCCAAATTCATCCATCTTTTTTATTTATTCAAGATTCCATATTTAAGGTATGTTCATATATAATGTTCGTTTCCTTTTCTCATTTCGTTTCCATCTCTGATCTAGTAACAATGACCAAACAAGCCGAAGCAAACCAACATAAACGAACCGAGCCAAACCGATAAATATGAGCTTCAGTTAATCAAATACATAATAATAATCATGGAAATAATAAATTGTTACAAAAACGGGTCTTCGAAGAAACCTAGGTTACATCAGTTCGACCGAAGTTTAGGACCCGAGGTCAGCTCAGATCTGAACTGTAAGCGAAAGAAAAAGAATAAGCCTCGTGTCCAAACCACTGTGAAACCGAACCCAAACCTGCCCCGTTCCGACCACCGATGAACACCCATGCGAACCAGATCTAAACCAGACCCGAACTCCGGTGCGAAATCCCGCTACGCGAAACATCTATGCGAACCGATAAAAATTCGCGCGAAATCCGGCATGCGAAAAAGGCTACGCGAAACCATATGCGAAACCCGACATGCGAAAAAGGCTATGCGAAACCATATGCGAATTTCTGATGCGAAACCCGTGCGAATCGTGGCGGCGACGGCGTGGTAGAAGTGAGTGGCCGGAATCGGAAGGGGGTGGGGTAGTGGCGTGGCCGCGGTGAGGGAAAGAAGAGAGAAGAAGCAGAGTGACGGTGGTGGTGTAGCCATGGGCCGATGAGGGAAAACAAAACCCAAACCCGACCCGGAGCTTGGGTCGCCGGAGTAGGAATAGAAAAGGGGGGGGGGGCCGGCGGCTCTGTTAGTGAGAAGGAAGAAGGATGGGTTGGGTGGGTATATATGTGTATCTAGGGTTTTATAATAATAATAATAATAATAATAATACACCTAAGATAAATAAAAATAATAATAATGAAACTTATATGATGAAAGAATTCTGGAGAATATGAAGACATGAACGAAACCCGAGCCCAAGACCCGACTCGTCTAACAACCTGTAATTCATTTTATGTCAAACCAATGGTTTATAGGACCCGTTCAGAAACAATTAAATGTAAGAGCCCGTTGTAAATGGAGAAATTGAAAGGAACGTACGAGCGATGGATAACTTACGAAAATATATACTTATATAATAATAAATATGAATAGTAATGAAATAATATAATAATAAACATAAATGTGATAACAATAAATATCTTTTAAGAATGCAAACTAATAAAAACGGATCATTAATAAGATAAGGCTAAGTATATTAAATAAATAAGATCGGTTAAGAAGGTTATATCGGCTCAGTTAATTTAAAAGTTAACCCCGTTAACTTTAAAAATGAATGACAAGTGATTATAGAGGATTAATACGTGTACATTATTAAACAGTTAACCGCGCACAGCTCAGGAAGGGAATTTCTATTAACGGTGAACGTAACAGGATCCAGGTGAGTTCTAGCCCCCTTTTTCCTTTAAACGTTTTTGGGGCTGTATGCATACTCGTATGTGAAAGAATAGATATATGTAATTGTAATTAATTATATAAATTTTATAAGGACGTGATTATGTATTAATTCATTAATATGTATTTAAATGTTTGAATGGTAGTTTATAGAATAGAAAGAGTTAGGGAACAAGCCCTACTAATACTTGTGTAGAGTGTATGGACGGAAAAGCACATGCACGAACAAAATAAATGGCTAAAAGCCTATACTGTGTTCGGGCACGTGTTGTGATAGCAATGTGGTCTAATTATAGATACAACGATTTGATTGATTAGAATAATATGTATAACATGGTCCAGTTATGGATACTAGGGTGCGGTGGTCTAGTTATGGATACAATGAAAAGGTGGTCCAGTTATGGATACAACGAATAGGTGGTCCAGTTATGGATACAAAGAATAGGTGGTCTAGTTATGGATACAACGAATAGGTGGTCCAGTTACGGATACAATGAATAGGTGGTCCAGTTATGGATACAATGAATGGCTGGTCCAGTTATTGATACAATGAATAGGTGGTCCAGTTATGGATACAATGAAGGGCTGGTCCAGTTATAGATACAATGAATAGGTGGTCCAGTTATGGATACAATGAATGGCTGGTCCAGTTATGGATACTAAGTACAGTAGCTATAAATTATGTGTATATGTAGTACGATTGCATGGCATGATAATTTTAAATGCATAGATATACGTTGTGTGAATTTATGGTCCAGCTATGGATACTATTTGTACATGTAAAAGTTAGTGGATAGAACAGAAAGAAAGTAGGGGACAAGTCATATCAAATACCTGCGTAGAATGACAATATGTATATTGATGTGAATGAATGATTGCATGTTCGTGTGTAGAGCCTTCGGGCCTCATGCACGTGCAGCAAGTTAGGATGACAAATCCCTTGAATTTAATATGGTTTGATTACAAGTAAGAATAGAATGCTCAATTATGAGCAAGTACGTACGGGACTAGTTATCGACGAGTTTTACGTCGCGTATAAATAAAGAATGTGATTTAATTATAATTCGAAATTTAATTAAAAGAAAGAAATGTTAGAACTCACTCAGTGCATAGCTGACTTTTAGTATGTATGCATGTAGGTATTATTGATGACGTAGCAAGCTTAAGGCGCATACGAGGCTATCCATATTGAAGAATAGTTAGAGAATAAGGTTGTCATGTAAAAAGTTTTAGTTTCCGCTGCAAATTGATTATGCTTCCGCTGTATCAAACTGAGTTTATGAGTAAATCCAACGCTAAGTAGGGTTCCCGGGCTTGGGGCCTTACATTATTGCTATAAACTATTTGTTTTTAATTTTTATATGGTTTAATTTACTGGTTATATGACTAATATGAAATATATTTAAATACTATATCTAAGTAACATTCGAAATCTATTTTGTATTCATGTTCATAAGTTGGTGGATCTTCCTCATCAAAATCACTTGACTGATTAAATACGACAAAATATTCATCATATACAATTGTATCATACAATTTAATGTGCATCGCTTGTTACTTTCAAGCTCCAACCTCTTAGTGGGCTGACGTGTGTGAATATATATATATATATATATAAATTTGGATAAAAGTTTCCACACAAATCGGGGTTTTAAAAATAGGTTTTCACCTACGACTAAAACACACAAAAGGCAAGTGTACATATCGTTTGTAATAAAGCGTCGGAAAGAACCGAGTGTCAATCCATGGACACGGTAATTTTCTAATACTAAATCTTTGTAATCGATAAACCGAACAAATAGATCAAAGTGAATTTTTAAGCTAATTAAATTAACATACAATCAAACAAGGCAAGTGAAAAGACAAGAACAATTAATCCAACAAAACTACCTAGACATGAATCCACTCCACCAATATGATAAAATAGCAATGATACGGTAAAACATCATGAATCTAAACATAAATACTAGATTACAATCAAGCAACCTACTACTAACAAATAATCATCATGATGGGTTTTCAATCAAGAAATAAACATAGACTAACTTGTTTGTTAAAACAACAAAGTCTCATAATCAAGGAAAGTTAGCATGAACAACATTCTAACCACCTAAGATTACACTAAACTAGCTAAACTCATGAATTAAATATCAACATATGAAACTTTAACTTGCAAGTCATCACCAAGTCAAGAATCATAACAACACTCATCAATTTTCTAATATCAAGTGTAGGGTTTCATGCTCATCAATAATATTATAACCAAGCTAATCTTTACTAGTCATTCCTAACTTAGTAATGTAAACAAAGAAAATGAGCATTCAAAGTTTACAAACAAACATCTAGAACATAGTTTTCCAACATGAATGCCTAAACATTTGTAAGACTAACAAGGTATGCAATTCTAACCAGCATGAACACCATCAATATCAACTCATAACTTCAACATATTCTTGAAAGAAAACCAATTTACTAAAATCATGCATAGATAATAAATCACATTAGTAGAAGCTTCAACATTGTCTAGATAGTAAAGGTATTTAGCCCATAAGGGTTAATACAACAACAATCAAAAGAACAACAAGCTTACAAATCATGTTTAAGAACAAATAAGTGTAGACTAGATGAACAAAGATTGAAATTATGGAATGAATGATCTAAGGATGATGAAAGCCTTCCAAGATGCTTGCAAATGAGTTGAAGTCACCAATTGTTTTGAGAGTTAGAAACAGTGGGTTAAAACTCTCTTGGACTCCCCCTTCCTTCTGTGTGAACGGCTCTTTATATTGTAACAAGGGAGATATGATCATGTTTTGAGAGAGACATAGTCATATTCAAGCAAAATGTACATCTAATCCCCTGATTGGTTCTTTGGTATCCAAGAAACTATTCCCTATTGAAGTTACTAGGCATAGGAATACAACTGAACATAAGCTAGATTTGGTAAACATGAATTCCTGAATAAAAAGGCAGGGCATGACTTTCTCTTTTGAAGACACTGCTGCAGCACGTTTAATTAGATATGTAGAAAGGGTGGCATGATCATATTATTATAAAGACATGGTCATGTGTGAATAAATGTTTGTTGTAACTCCACTTTTCAACTCCACCTTTTTACATTACTCCTCCAAAATTCTCATTATTCAGCGCCAACACCTGGAAATTCACAATTCAATATATAACTATATACTCCAACAATAAATTTCCACCAAAAGTATGTAAAATGAGGTAAAAGATGTGCAATAAATATAAATATATTTGGACACATCATGGGCCTTGTATAATTGCCCATCAAATTTGGAGGACATTGAATTCTCTCTCAGCGCCCTTTTATGAACAATTGCTCATTTGTAATATAGTATCCTTTCATATATCATGTCTCGTAATATTCACTACGTTATATTTTTAGTTTACCTATACGAGGAGATCATATGGAATGTAACTGATTCTTTCATGTTGGAATTAAATGGATTGAGCACGCACAATAACAACCGCGTTTTGTGGCCCAACTCGAGACACGACTCTTTTATGTTTTATTAAGATCAAAATCACCTGACTGATTAAATATGACAAAATATTCATCATATACAATTGTATCATACAGTTTAATGTGCATCGCTTGTTACTTTCAAGCTCCAACCTCTTAGTGGGCCTTGTATAATTGCCCATCAAATTTGGAGGACATTGAATTCTCTCTCGGCGCCCTTTTATGAACAATTGCTCATTTGTAATATAGTATCCTTTCGTATATCATGTCTCGTAATATTCACTACGTTATATTTTTAAGTCTACCTATACGAGGAGATAATATGGAATAACTGATTCTTTCATGTTGGAATTAAGTGGATTGAGCACGTGCAATAACATTAATATATTGCGTTTTGTGGCCCAACTCGAGACACGACTCTTTTATGTTTTATTAAGATCAAAACCACATCTTATAATTACCCTAGACCATCTATTTATACTAGGTAAACTATACTAATCCTACTCCTATGTTTCTATCCTCATAATCTAATTCTAGCATCATCTCTACTAATTAAATCAAACTAGATAACTCTAAACGTTAATATATTAATTAAACTAAATTTACACATAACCCCTTCAACATTCTTTTAACTCATTTCTAGATTAACTTTCAACAATATCTTCGTTTGTATTGCACTGTGATAGATTAAATTTATCTACTACAAAAAGTTTTAAATCTTTGTGTACTGACCCCTAATCGAATTGTTTGGAATTTAGAAGTGAAAGAATCAATTTATCTACTAATAGTGGACAAATTGCCACATGAGAAGATATAGGTATTTAAGAATACGTCTTTACGACCAATGGCTAACGATGGCTATGATGAGCGGTTTTGCTAGAAGAGGTCATAATGAAATCATTGTTTTTAGTAAATGATGCAAAGAAAAGTATGTAAATTTAAACTATGGATGCTAAAACTAAATATGGATCCACAAGAAGCCCAACAAACTCTTAAACTAAAATATCTAAAATATGCTGGAACTAGACCAGAAGTGTAAATATAAACTATGGATGCTAAAACTAAATATTCGAGACTTGAAGGGGTAAAGTGTGGTTGACTATAAACTAACAAAGAATCTGGATTCCTACAGCCAGCACAATTTGCATCTTTTTTGCTGGGCTTCTCATTCTCATGGGCCGGGTTCTCTTACCTACCTACACCCGAAGCAACCCACTTTGTTCGGGTTTGGGTCTGGCTTAGTTTAATGCTTTATTTTTTAATCATCATTTTTTGTAAAAATATCTAACCAATATTTAAATTAGTCATTTTATATATTAAACATTATATAAATATATAAAACTTCAATATAAAAATTATATATATATATATATTTTTGCTTTTGTTTGTTCTTTTCCTATTTTATTTTTAACCATTTATTAATTTAGATTAAATTATAAAACCGAAACATGCCGATATCCTTATGGTCATATTACGACTTTAATATTTTGGTTTCAGTTTTGGTTAATATAGCAAGTGTTGGTTAAATATGAACAACTGAGGACTACATAGAGTGAATCGAATAAAGAATTTAAAAATAAAGCTTAAAGAATAAATTAAGTAATTATTGTTAGAAGATAATTACTAGAGTTAGAGATAAAGTATAATTGTTATTATGTGTTTGAGTATAATCAGAAAATAGATTTTGAGTAGGAAACGAGTTTATGTTAGCATGAATAGAGGTATAGAATCACTGTATTTTGGTGTACTTTTCGTTCTTAATAACATTACCAGAGTCGTGATGAGTTATTACAAACTTATCGATATTGTTCGTGTTGCTCGATACCATTAAATCCTGAACGGCCCAATTCTAGATCCTATTTCTTTCTCAATAAAATAAAATTATAAATATAAAATAATAAATTAAGATTCTTTCATTTGTTTTACACATCTCATCTTTTCTGAAAACACCCCCAAACCAAACAATCCTAACCCATTCCCGACCCAAACCCATAAACCAAATATAAACCCACGGATTCCCCCAAATTCTGCCTGCAGACTTAACTAATTAAACCAATCAATCAATCAATGGCTGAAACACCACCGCCATCTTCCGTCACACCACCGCCGCCGCCACCACCACCACCAACGCCACCGTCGGCAGCCGATACTCCCGATCCCTCACAACAATACTGGTGCTACCAGTGCAACAAACGCGTCCCGATCGAAACCCTACCTGGTCAAGCTGACGTCATCTGCTTCGAATGCAAAAACGGCTTCGTTGAGCTGATTGCAGCCGTTCACCACCACCGTCATCATCAACAACCGGTTGAAGTAAACGATAACGACGACGAAGACGATCATCCCGCTTTCGGCAACGAGTTCCTTCAGGTACTCAGGCTCATCGCCATGGCCGCGCGTGACGACCACGCGCCGCCGCTTTCACCTGCCGACCGCGACGGTGACGTCGATGATAATGATTACCTCCGAATCGAACTCGACGGCTGGGATGAAGATAACGACGATGATGACGTGGATAACGGAGATCGAGTTAACGACGGATCTGACGATAATAACGAAGACGAAGAAGAACAGATAGTTGAACCGGAAGATGAAGATACGCGTAGAAGACGTCAGCGTGACGTCATCCGTCTTCGACTCCGTGATTTTGCTTCCAGAGCGTTAAGCCGTCGTCACCGGATCCTCAATTGGGCGGAGATCTTAACCGGACTGGAGGATCATTCCGTTGAGTTTAGGTTTCAAGCTGCAGGTGATAGTTATATAGGCAATCCAGGTGATTATTTGGATGCGGCTGGATACGAAGCATTGTTGCAGAATTTAGCGGAAAGTGATCCCGGTAAAAGCGGGCCGCCACCGGCTGCGAAATCGGTTGTGGAAGGGTTGCCTACTGTGAATGTGAAGTTAAGTGATGTGGAACTTGAAGTGTGTGCTATATGTAAAGATAAGTTGGTTAATAATGAAGAGGAGGTTGTGAAGCAATTGCCGTGTGGACATATGTATCATGAGGAGTGTATAGTGCCGTGGTTGGGGTCGAGGAATACGTGTCCGGTTTGTAGGTTTGAGTTGGGGACTGATGATCCGGAGTATGAGGAGGATAGGAGGAAGAGGGTGAGTGGGATGGCGACGACGTCGACTGGTTCAGTGTAAGGAACGGTATGTCGTCGGTATGTAAGTGTTTGTTGTGTCTTTCGTATGTCGAAACTTGGTATACATTTTTTTTTTATTTGGATTGATGGTTATGATTTCATTTTTGTAAATAATAAGCTTCCTCAATTTGAAGTTTCAATGTGGCTATTGTTGCTTAATGCTTTCGTTTTTTATTTTTGATTTTTTTGTGAAAAGCGTTACTAGGGTATAGGATTGGTTAGGAATTAGGATGGCCTGCTAGTTGTTTGATATGCAGCACATGGAAAAGTAGTAATTGCTGTGTAGGGTTAGCAATTTAGGTAAGGTTTAGAAGGCAATTGTGTTTACATATGTTGGATTTTGATTGCGGTTTATGTTGCAATGTTGCATAACTTGTTTTAGAAAGTTATGGAGATTGAGTTAGTAAATAAGTTTAAAAAATCCATAGTGATTGCGCTTGCGCCTTAAGTGGTTTTGACTAGTTGAAAAGTAGGGGTAGCTAGAGTTGAAACTTGAAAGAGCCATCAAGTGTAGGAGGCGCGTCAATGGTAGTATCAAGATATTTGAGATGATGGATCTTACTTCTGTTATTCTTACTGTGTATAGTCTTTATCGGTATTAGTCTAGTAAAATTTTGCAGTGGTTACTTCTATGTTGACGATGTGCTTCATTCGTAGGGTTGGTGTTGAACCACTTCAGGTTCATTGCACTATATAAATGGGAGTGGTGGATTTAGGGGTATGGCACCAACAATGCATAATGTTTTTACAAAATATCAGGCCATGAGTAGCAGACTAGCTGGGGCTATTAGTTGGTTTATATAAAGTTGGCCAGTTGGGCAATAGTATTGAAAGATCAGTAAACTGTTCTGGTGGTCGTCTAGTCCACCGGAGATGTAGGAAGAAAACCTTTTCACGCTTTCAGCCATTACACTGCTCTAGTTATCTGCCTCCCGCCATGGCCATATGCTGGCTTTCCAATTGCAGCCCTCATTCCTTCATTCGTCATATAATTAACTTATTTCGCTTCAAAAGTTCTTGTCATTTGATTTTGTGCTCTTTGTCTCTGTTTGATCAGTTTAGGTTTGGTGGAGTTTTTTTTTTTTTTAACAAGTTATTTTTTGTTTTAGTAACTAACTTGTATATAACACTTATTTAGCTTATAATATTCTAATGCGATTTGATATAGATTATAGAAAATTATAAAAAGCTATCAACAATTAATCTTCAGCTACTAGTAATACTCTTGATAATTTCATTTCAATGGTGTTCTATGTTTGCCTGAACTATTTCTTCCAAGTTTGAAGCAGGCAATCACAAAAGAATGAATTGATTTGGGTAAAAAAAGTTTGTAGACTGGTTCATTTGGGTCATTCGGATTAACCGAGTCAGTTTTGGTCTGCTTAAATTATAGAACAGATCAAAACAAGTAACTATTATAAACTCTTTAAATTAAAAGGGATTTACATCAATTACCAATTTGCCATGACCTGAAACCATTGTTTGTCTTGGCCACCAATTCTTTATTGCCGACGCCGTTGCCATTCTACCACCATTACCGTTCCATCTAGCACTACCTTGTACTTGCTCCCACCATCATCACCATCCTAATAAAAACAACTATTCTTTTTTGTTTTTCCTAAAACGACTCATTCCAACTGCCTGAACTGAGAGCCCGAACTCATCTCGACCCAAATTTAATTGACGCTTTTTGTAAACGACCAGATTTGACTAGTACTTATTTTGCTCAAAACCTAAAGTGATTCCAACATGTTATGACCTCTTTTGCCCAAAACCCAAAGTGATCCGAACACGTTATGACCTGAACCCCACCCGCCTAATTTGTGAGGCCTACCTATGAGAAATCAATTAATAAAGTTAACAGACATTTGTAAACGCACTACGTGCAAAAAAGTTTCTCAGTGGTCACCATAAATGGGACTGTTGAAGTGAGTTCTTGCCTACATAAGATTGATATTGTACCACACCAATTACATTTTGTGTTATTAAACCATTCATTGTATTGGACCTCCCACCTCGGTGTTGGCCCATGGACTGCTCTCCTTGTCTCTTACCACTAGACGTGCACAAAATAACCGGTGGAACCGATCTGGAACCGGTTCCGGTTCGTACCCGGTTAGGGTATTATAATACCCAGATAACCCTATCCGGACCCATATATTTTTCAAACAATTGGTTCCTACCCGGTTCCAACCCGATTTCGGTTACTACACGAAATAACCGGTTCCGCCGGGTTTTTTCCGAAAAAGAGCCGTTGTAACTGGTTCCAACGGTAATATAGCCGTTGGAACCGGTTTTTGAGCTAAAAAACTATATAAAGGGTTGGATGATCACTTGTTTTACCACTCCAACTCAAAAACATCAAGAAAACTTATCGGTTTACACTTTACACTCCAATTTTTTTCACTTCCATTCCACCACCACTTGATAGCTAGTTATTATGACAAGCCAAAACAAGGGAAAAAGAAAGGCGGTGGCTGCCGATTCCGTTTTTATTGACCCGGTTCGTGCCGAAGATAACGCCGGAGTTGCAAAGATCATCCCTCATAACCGCAACGAAGAAGTATGGTGGAATTGGGATTTGGTTGAGTTGCTTAATGGAGACATTAAGGCTCATTGCAAATTGTGTGGCACTTATTTAAAGCATGATTCAAACTCTACTTTAAAGAAGCACATCGAGAAAAAATTTTGCAAGGCGTTGAAAGAAGTTCCTGCCACGGTCCAAGCCGAATTGGGTAAAGATGGGGCAATATTTCGTTACAACGTGAAAGCGGTTCACGATACGATGGCGAAGTTTGTGATTCAACAAGGTTTGCCGTTTAACCACTTCGACAACCCTCAATTGACGGCCTTGATTAGAGAGACTCTTCAACCGCGCTACACCTATGTAAGTCGTACCATTTTTCGACGTCATTGTCTAAAGTTGTGGGAATGTGCCAAAAAAGATTTAATTGATTTTTTTGACACTTTACAAACGGGTGTCAACTTAACTAGAGATGTTTGGTCAGCACCCCATGGGTTACCGGAATCGTACCTTTGTGTGACCGCGCATTGGATCGATCCGGTATCTTGGCAAATGATGAAACGCACTATTGCGTTTGAAAACTTTCCGTTTCCACATACCGCCGAAAAAGTTGTTTGAAATTTTGGATGAGGTAATAACCACTTTTAACTTGAGGAAAAAAAAATTTTCAATGTCGTTTGATAACGCTTCTAACAATACAAAAGCGGTAGACAAGTTATATATAAAATATACACCACTTTGCTACGGAAAGTTTTTTCATACTCGATGTGTTGCCCACATTATCAACTTGGTTGTTCAAGATGGTCTTGACAACGAAACCATGGAGGGCGGTTTGAGATTATTTAGGTTGATGTTACAAGATATTTTCAAAAGTGGAAAACGAAGACATCTTGAATACAAAAACTATTGCAAGTCGGCTGATAGAAAATATTTGGGGCCGAATTGGGACGTTCCAACCCGTTGGAACTCGACTTGTAATATGCTCGCTTGTGCTTTTTCCCAAAAACAAACTATACAAGCGTTTCATAAAACGCTTGTGGATCGTTGCAAAGCCGATATGTTTCCAAACGGTGCTTGGGATAATATCGGTTACTTATTGGAGTATCTTAATGTTTTCAAAACCGCAAAAACTAATTTGTCGGGGGTTTACTATCCTACTAGTTGTTGGGTGTTGCAAGAATTATACAACATCTCCTTGAATTTCAAAGAGTTTGAAAACAAAAATGATCTTTTCGCGCATATTGTTGACCCAATGAAGAAGAAGTTCCTAAAATATTTTGAAGGAATACCACCGTGTTTACTTGTGCCACCGCTTTAAACCCCTACATAAATGTTGCCGGGTTGAGGCGTTGATCGAGGAAATATATGACAACATGGGTGCGCACGAGATCGATCCGATGGCATCGACGGAAGCAAAGGATTCTTTCAACAAATCCCTTCAGGAAATCTATGACCATTACTTCAAAATTATGGTCCAAGCTCAAAGTCGACTTTTGTGAGGCAAGCAACATCAAATAAGCCATGCAAAGACAAGCTTATAAACATGATGAATGCAGTTCGTGAGTCGGCGACAAAGCGGCAAAGGGGTAACACACCAACTAGTGAACTTGGCCGATATAGTGGAGCAAACTATGGAGAAGGTGCAACGGTCGAGAATGTGGTCATTCGTTAAAGGTTTAACGGATATGAGCTTAATTCGTTGGAATTTAATGAATGTAGACTCATTCGTGTACTGTTCATACGAATAAAGAGGTCTTAACGTATGTGGTTATTCGTTAATAAGGTTAACGAATGCGAAGACAAGGTTAATGTATGAAGCTACTGTTGTAGTGAAAGAGTACAAAGTAACGTATGAGGAGTAAAAAAAAGGTATTTTCGGAAAGTTTTCTTAAACGAAATTTTTCGGGGATATTTCAAATGTGCGGGACGCTCTTCTAGCAAATTTTGATGATATATTTTCCGGCCGACTTTTCACGCATATCGAGGGGCCGAGGGGGAGTAACCGATTAAGTTAATGAGAATTTTATTGAAGATTTTCAAAGAATTGTTCAAGACCTTGCCGAATTTGTCAAGAAATGGGGGAGATAAAACTTTCAAGGAGTTTATTCGAGCGGTATCTTCCAAAGTTTGCAAGGATTTCTTGAAAAATTACTGCAATTCGGGTGGTAATTCATGATTGCAAAGCTACGTTTGACTGAATCCAAGACTGCATTTGTTCTTCGATCGTGGATTGATTTGTTCGAGATTGAAACCTGACTATGTGGGATACGAGTGTCTTTCCAATTACTTCTCTCTGAGGGACTTTGATCCTGACAATGTTGGCTACGAGTATTCGGCGGATTGCTTCTGTTGAAGGGGACAATTATTAAATGGTTTGATCTTGTTGAGGAATATACAAGTCTTGTCATCTGATTGAAGAAAATGATCGTTCGGGATTGATTAACTAAGGTTGGAACTCTGAATCATATGCCCAAACAATAGTGCATCCAAGCGTATTGGTTGCCGAAGAGCTTCAAAGAGTTATATTTTGGGATAGACGTTATCGAGAGAGTGAAGACCGATGTGAAAGATGTGGAATGATCGGGTTATTCATGAAGATGTGTGACGAGGTTAAACGTAAAGACATTTTTATGTTACTGGTGCGACAGATAGCCGATGACTTGCTGCTAATTGATTCATTTGATCGAACCATATCATATGCCAGTTGGATGATCGGATTAATCACCTGGAGATGCTGATTTGAGGGGAAGATCTGATACGAGTAGCTACAAGTTGTTGGTTTGCTTACAAAGAGTTATATTTTGTCAGTTAGCACAAGCCCGAGGTTACGGCTGATGATATGCAGTTAAAGTATTCACGGTTAAAGTATTCAACTTTAACGTATTCGTTGCTAACATATTGAAGACTAAAGTATTGGATGCTAAAGTATTGGAAAGCATTCGACAGGTACGGACAAGGGGGAGTCTGTAAGTGCACGGATTTGGTGTCCGCAGCTGTTCGAATAGACTAGGGGTAGTTTAGTCTTTATATTAATGTATAAAGGCTCATTCGCTAAGCATGTTTAGCGAATGAGGCCTCATTCGTTAAGACTAGGCTATTCGTTAATTTAGGAGCCCATTCATTATTACATTGTAACGAATAGTAGCTCATTCGTTAATGTATATCCATTCGCTAAGCATGTTTAGCGAATGGGCTATGGAAAGATCTCATTCGTCAGTACAGTTAACGAATGAGAGGCCTCATTTGTTAACACTATTCTAACGAATGGGACATGCCTATAAATAGGCCTTCCATAGTAGACTTGCATAGAGATCTGTGCCATATTTATGTATTGTTCCGTTACCATGCCGGATTTTCTCCAGGCTTAATGTATCGATCTCCATTAATGTATGAACACGATTCTAACGTATCAATTTGCGACTAGATCTTGGCTCGTATAGCGTATTTTCATATTATGTAACACGAATCAATTAATTAATGTAACAAGTTTTTTATAGTGTTATTTGTTTGTGTTAAATAAAAAACTTGTCTTAAACACTTAAACTAACTTTTAAACATATATATATATATATATATATATATATATATATAATTATAGAACATTACACAACGAACACTATTGCAAAACGATTAAGTACAAACATTATTAAACATAAAACTAAAAATAACAAACATTGTTCGTTGTTTTCGTCCCGCCATCTACGACCATCAAGCTTTGTTACCGGCGGCGGGGGCTTGACTTGTAGAGCCGGACGACTCCCCAGCTTCTCCTTTTTTGGCATCCAAATGCTTTTTTTCCTTGCAATACTTATTGGTATGCTTTCGAATGGTGAAATTCGATGCCGCCTTCAAAAACTTGCCGCGGTATTTGCATCGCGCCATCTCCTGTGTGTCGGTCATAACACACAGGTCATAGTGAACCCAAACCTCGGGGCATCTCGGGGTGTCGATAACCATAACAACTTCGTCGTTGGTTGCCATTGGTAATGGTAAGTGGTTTAACAAGTGGCTTAACAAGTAATTGAAGTGTTTAACAAGTTATGGGAGTTGGTTAAGAAGTTCTAAACCTAGGATGTCTATATATAGTAAGTGGGGGTGGGTATAAACATTCAAAACCGGTTCCAACGGACTAAAAACGGTAATATAGCCATTGGAACCGGTTCCAACGGTCAAAAATGGTTTAAATAAGGAAAACCTGCTGGAACTGGTTTTCGGGTATAAACCGGACCCGGTTCCTACCTTACCCAGTTCCACTGGTTCCTGATATTTGCCTACCGGGTCGGGTCCGATTCCTGACAGGAACCAGTTCCGTTTTGTACCCGGTTCTTAAAAAACCGGTTCATACCCGGTTCCGGGTTTTAAAAAAACCCGATTTGTGCACATCTACTTACCACTCATTTCCCCCCTGTAATTTTATGTTATAACGGATTAATCGTCATCCCTTCAACTATCATGCTTTATGTACAAGTGAATTATGCGATTTCTCACAATTCTTGTAATTCTCTACACATTCTTGGCTCTGAAGAAAAAAAACGTGTTGTTACCATAAAGACGGTAGTGATTGCCCTTTAACATCTAACTAATCGGGTAGTGATTGCTTTCAATATTTCACTAATCAGGTAAACATCACCCTACAACATCTCACTAATAAAGTAGTGATCGCCCTTTAACGCTTCATTGAGTGAGTAGGGATCGCCCTTAAACAACACCATAAGTACTATCATTCATAGCTTAAGCATTGAGATTAGTGGCTTTTTATGTCTTTGTCTTGGTCAAAATGAGAGAAGCTAATATATCAAACTCTTTTGACTTGTATTCAATAATTTCAAGTTTTCAACAATTTTAAAACTATTTACTATATTTTTTGATGATATAATAAACTAATATCTATATATTTGATGGGTGTAAAATAATTTTAAGTTTTCAACAACTTTAGCACTAGTTATTAGGCTGAGGGGTGTGGGGGGCGCGAGAGGGGGCGCGAGTGGGGGCGCCAGCCAATAATATTGTGACGTGTGGCAGAGAGAGAAACTTGATAAGATGGGTGTTGGTAGTGGTGCTCGCGCCCCGGGGCATGGTGTGGAGGGGCGCGAGAGGGGGCGCGAGTGGTTTTTTTTTTTATTTTTTTATAAATGTATTAAAAAACGTATTATTAAAAAACTCATAAATTATTTAAAAAACACACATTAATTAAAAAAACACATTAATATCTAAAAAAAAATTAAAGTACTAAAAAAAACATTATTCTTATTCTTCGGCTTGGTCTTCTTATATCAACCTCTTCCGGATACGTTCCTTTTGTTTTTCCATCAGCATTTGGTCGACCAGATTTAGGTTACTGAAGTCTCTTGTAAGGAATTCCAAATCTCTCATTCTTTTTTTTTCCTTTTTGTCATTAGAGACCACCTCCATGGTTTTGTTGAATTTATTGAGGGATTCAACAAGATCGTTGATGTTTACGGCTTCCCCCTCAGCCGGTTTTTTGCCCCTGGCGTCCCTTCCCAATGGCCGCCTTCTCGGCGGTGAAGACGTTTCCTCCCCCGCAACGTTTAGGTCGAATCCAACCCGGCAATCCGACCCGGCGGAAGTGCTGTACGCTCCAGACGAACTAGTTTTAGTCCGTTTCGGCCCTACTTCCGCATCAACGTCCGGCGCCACCAGCTCAACCCACTTAGAACACCTTCTCAACCTCTCCCACACCTTTACATCGTCCCACGTCTTCACCATCCCATACCTCCGCAGGCACTCCTGCCTCCACTCTTCGACAGTGAAATTATAAACCGCCAAATCGTCACTGCCACTTGGTCTCATACGACCGGCGTTCCTGTTGAACAGATTAGTAAACAAGCCGACAAATTTTCTGATTTCGGTCCACCGACCCGAAATCATATCGGCGGTCCGCTCTGTACTCCCAACGAGCGAATAGAACGTCTCCCTAACCTTTGTCCAAAAGACCTTGCTCTTTTGGTAGTCCGCTGCAAAATGCATAAATAAATTTGTATGTCATTTAACTTTTTTATTAAAAATCATTTTTAAAAACGTTAAAACAATTACCGCAACGCCGATCCTCAGAAGTGACTATCCAAGCCCGACACAGGGCTTCCTTCTCATCCGATGACCACGGAGTGATTTTCTGTTTCGTCCTTCCGGTCGAAGCCGAACCCGACCCGTCCGTTGCAATTTGTTTTTTCCGGTGGACGCGTCTTCTTTGTCCCGCAGCTTCACCTTCTGGTTCTTGTGTCTCCGGAACTACAAAGTTAGGAGACGGTTGTATGTTGGATGGTTGAAAGCCGGATGGTTGTTGCGACCCCGAATAAAACATCGCTTGGTCCGGTGCCGACCATAAATCCTCGTAACTGTAATCTGAATCTAGGTTTGGGTACCAATTTCCAGCCATGTTTTTAAAAAAAGGTTTGGAAGATGGGGTGATTTTGGGTTTTGGGTGTGGTATGTGATATTGGTATGTGATATTGGTGTTGGTTTGGGTTTGATATAGGTTGAATATAGAGAAAAAATCGGGTGTTGGTTTGGTTTGATATTGGTTGCAATGTATGTTATTATATAGAGTAAATAAATTTTTTTTTTTAATAAAAAACGAGCCCAACGGCTCTTTTCACGCATTCCCAGACCTCTTTCACGCTCCCCCCAGCCGCTACCCCCACCCGCGCCTGCCTCTTTTTCCGCGCTCGCGCCCCTTTCGCGCCCCTCTCGCGCCTCGGTGGTGTTGTCCTCGCGCCCCGGGGCGCGAGCGTCTCGCCTCTTGCGCCCTTTCTCGCGCTCCGCACCCCTCAGCCTTATGTTTTACAATGATATAATATACTAATATTTATTGTAAGCAGTTTCAAGTAATTGAATACGTGTCATCTAATATCATACTCGCCTCGACACATAAAAATGCTAAAACAGATCTTGTTTCTGCATCATAATTATTTAGTCGAACGAAGATTGAACATCACAATTTCTTTCAAATATATAACTTGAAACCTTTAAAGACTATAAAGAGTAAAATAGACGCCACACATTCAAACAGCCCGTCTAGCTCAGTTGGTAGAGCGCAAGGCTCTTAACACAAGGTCGTGGGTTCGAGCCCCACGGTGGGCGTTTTTATAATTTTTGTCACAGCTGACTTATAATCATTTTTTGTTAAGACATTTAAAATCTTCGGTTTTATGTGTTGTGCGTGTGTGTATCCTTTTTATTTGTATGGCATTATGTCATATAGCTTTCTTTTTACTCACGTGATATGTCAAAACATTAACAAATTTAAGTCAAAGTTACGTAGATACTGAAAAATTTATTTCACTCGGAACAAGTTAATTATTAAAGTTCACGCTACATATACTTTGTAAATTTGTTTCACCTGGAACAATTTAATTATAAAAGTTGACACCTACAAATTTAACTAAGGTGTTGCATTTTATTTTATTTTTTTTGAACAAAAGGATCACATTACAATAGAGAGGTGGGTAAGCAGGCAACAAGCTGCGCCGCCACCCTCTTTTGAATGGCAAACGCGATCCTATGAAAATAAAATTATAGTTCTTTGGCGTCGATAAGTTACTGTGCACGACCATTTGAACTATTTTCAGAAACGTAAAATCATAGTCATTACAAAAGGTCTATCAAAAAAGGGTTTAATATTTTATGATAGATGAGCTGATAATAATTATTGAACATAGCAAATAATGAAGTTAGGATGTGAAACATGGTATGTCACATAAGGTTAATTGTTGGTGGTGACTTTTATGTTCTCATATTTAGTGGCTCAAATGTGATGGTTGCAATTTGGAAACAAGGTTCATGTCACTTCTTGTAGATCCTAGCTCCATGCATTATAACAAAACTTGCTATATAAATCTACCGAAACAAACGACTAGCACGAAAATCACACAAGAGTCAGCAAAATGCAAAGGTGGACTCTTCTTTCGGTTTTGTTTCTGATATGTCTGCTCTTTCTTCATCCTGATCACGGTACAATAGTTGGCATAGTTTCAGATTCTATGATGTGATGAACTCAACTAACTTTAGTGTTCTTTGATTTATATGCATTTTGTGAGAAACTAAGAAAGTAAAAGGTTATTAGCTGGAAGTGTGTTATAAATTTAGTTCGGATTTCTTCTGTGGTTGATTTCAAAATTAGTTTTTAGTTGAGTAAACTGCGGTTTTCGTCCCTGTGGTTTGTCTAAATCTGTGGTTTTAGCCCAATAGTTTCAAATTTGCGATTTTCGTCCCTATGGTTTCATTTCACTTGCAATTAAACCCAAATTCATTAACCTCGTTAAGTTTGGTTGTTAAACCATCAGCGTGCCCCTCAGGGGCGGGGCGGTTTTGTCCATTTCTCCCCAAATAAACCCCAGTCCTAATTCACAAGCCCCCACACGTGAGGGGCTGGGGTGTATTGGGGGGGAAAGGGACAAAACTGCCCTCACTTGAAGGGCACGCTGATGGGTTTACTGACCATTAAGATTTGTGAATTCGGGTTTAATTGCAAGTGAAATAAAACCACAAGGACGAAAATCGCAAATTTGAAACTATTGGGCTAAAACCGCATATTTTGACAAACCACATGAACGAAAACCGCGGTTCACTCTTTATCGTTATTTGGCATGTTAACTGTTTTAAGTTAGTTTCCTTGAATAAATCTTGTGTTCTGCTATCAGTTTCATGAACATGATTCAAATTGTTGGACTATATCTAATTCTCATACTGTGACGCATGGTGTGCAAGAGTCGGTTTGGGTTGGTTCTGGACTCAAGCAGAACCGAAAACTAATAAATCGATTTCAAGTTTTTGAAAACTGTTTGGTTGGTTTTTTATGGTTTTCAGTATCCAATTTTCACAATGGGTTTGGTTCCGTTTCGTTTTTTCGGTTTTATCATCTGGACTAGAAAATTTAGGCCGAAAAACATGCCACAAGATAGTTAATTAATTATTATTTATTGTAGAACTTTTGAACCTAAAAGTTTTAGGCTACGCCATTTATTAATTTCTTATAATTTAGTTAAAATCATTTTTCTCGGTTCGGTTAAGTTTTTTGGTTGATAGCAAAACCAAACCGAAAACAATCAGTTAAAAAAAACATAAAACCAAACTGTCAATTTCTTCACTGGATTCGGTTATTTCGGTTTCATGCACACCATAGTTATGTGAGGGTTAATTCTATTGAATGAGAACCACAATTTAGCTTAGAAGACATCTAGTGATGACCTTCTTGTTTATGCTGTATAGGTCAAAAGTTGCACGCGAATGCAGCGTCTGATTCAGATGAACCGGTGGATCCACCCACAGTTGAAGAAAAGCTTGGTGCTGTTCCACATGGTTTATCCACTGATTCTGATGTTGTTAAAAGGTTTGCTTCCATGCATGATCTCAAACACACTTACTTTAATAACCATTGAATTTAAAGACTGCATTGCTATTTATTTCATATAACTGCATCGCGTATGCGCGTTACTGTTAGTTAATAAAAGGTTCCATTTTCATGATTCAGGGAATCTGAGTCAATGGCCCATAAAAGTGTCCGCAGCAGTGTTGAGAAGTTTGAGTTTCAAACTGAAGTAGCGAGGCTTATGGACATTATTATCAACTCTCTTTACAGCAACAGGGATATTTTCTTAAGGGAATTAATTTCCAATGCATCTGATGTAGGATACTATTTTATTTTTATATATATTTTTTTATTTTATTTTTTTTAGCTAAGTGTGATTTTTAGATTTTATAAATTTTGGTTTTCTGTGTAAATTACAATTTTCAGGCTTTGGACAAAATCAGGTTCCTTTCTCTTACTGATAAGGAAGTACTCGGTGAAGGTGATGATACCAAGCTTGAGATCAAGGTTTGTATGTATATATTATGTGCTATAATTGATTCACTTTAAGCACTGTCTTGTAGGCTTGTAAACAAATTGAACGTTCATTGAACTGTTTGGTGGGAAGTTCGTTTATTTTTTAATAAATGAACGAACATGAACGCATGTCTCATTCCTTCATGTTCGTGAAAATTCTTAATATTCGTTCATTGGCGTGCGTTCATTTACATTCGTACATATAATCAATAGGATCTTTTTAGGGCCGATACAAATTAATCTAGTTTTATAATTTTTCAGGCCAACAGATTGATGATCACGTTTACCTATAAGTAGTTTTCGCTCAATTATGTTCATTCATGCTCGTTTGTCTATGTTTAGTCATGTTCAGTCGTTAACGGTTAACCCTTCAATTAAATTATTAACTAATAAACACAAGCACACTCATTTTATCAACAAACGAACAAGAATACTTCGTTGGTTTAGTTTTTTGCATTCAATCGTTTGTTCAGTTAAACTCAAACGAACGAGCATGCACCGTTCCTGTTCATATGGTTCCTTTACATGCCTATTTTCTCAAGTTATGAAATCTAAACAACTTTAGTTTTGCAATAACATGCAGATTAAGTTAGACAAGAAAAACAAGATTCTTTCGATTCGTGACCGAAGTATTGGTATGACCAAGGAGGATCTGATCAAGAACTTGGGAACAATTGCCAAGTCTGGAACTTCAGGTATCACATATGATTATTATTATTATTATTATTATTATTATTATTATTATTATTATTATTATTATTATTATTTTACTAAAATTCTTTAGTAACATGTTTTACCCTTTGATCTTTGTTTCTAGCTTTTATGGAGAAAATGCAAACAGGAGGCGATCTTAACCTCATCGGTCAGTTTGGTGTCGGATTTTACTCGGTATATCTTGTTGCAGACTATGTGGAAGTGATCACCAAACACAATGATGACAAACAGTATGTGTGGGAGTCAAAGGCTGATGGTGCATTTTTGATATATGAAGATACATTCAATGAGCCACTCGGTCGCGGTAGTGAAGTAAGATTACACCTTAAGAAGGAAGCGGGGGAGTATCTGGAAGAGTCAAAGTTGAAGGAGTTGGTGCAAAAGTATTCAGAGTTTATTAACTTTCCAATTTACCTTTGGGCTAGCAAAGAAATTGATGTTGAAGTGCCGACGGATGATGATGACGACTCTAGTGATGATGAAGATGAACGTATGTCAAAATCCAGTGTTATAGATATATTCGTTAATTCACTCGTGGGATGAGGTGCATTTCAGAACACTAAATTATTTGCGAGAATAAAAAGAATAAACCTAAACCGTTTACTTTTTTATCTTAACGATTCATATTATTTAAAAATGTTTAACTTTTTACATTCAAATATGTATGTTATGTACAAAAAAAAAAGATTTTTGACTGTTTTGTTATATTTTAAAAGATGTTAAAAGGCTGATAATTGAATGATTTTTTTTGTTCTTGCAAAAAGTTTGTTCTGCTTAGAATTATCTTTTGCACTCATAACTCCACCTTCTTTATTTTCTTTGAATTATCTAAGCAGCAGAATCCACGGACGGTGAAGATGAACGAAAACCGAAGACCAAAACCATCAAAGAAACAATATATGATTGGGAACATTTAAATGATGTTAAAGCTATATGGTTGAGAAATCCAAAGACGGTGACCGAGAAAGAATACACGAAATTCTATCAGTCTCTTGCGAAGGTGAATATAAAGCGCGTTAACTAACAAACCCACAATGGATAATCGTGTTACGCGCTTGTTCTAACTGGTTTCCTGTGTTGCAGGATGTTGATGGTGAGAAGCCAATTGCATGGAGTCATTTTAATGCTGAAGGCGATGTTGAGTTCAAGGCTGTTTTGTTTGTGCCTCCCAAGGCTCCTGATGGTTTATATGAGAATTACCACACTGGCAACAAATCTAACCTCAAGCTTTATGTTAGAAGAGTATTCATCTCTGATGAATTTGATGACCTTTTACCAAAGTATCTAATGTTCTTGATGGTAATATCATAGGCAATCTGGATTTTAATAATCCAAACTATAACCAAATGGATGATATTAACGCATACTGACAATTTGACCAATGACACTCCTTAACTCTCACTTTAGTTGCATATATAAATCTTTGATGATTATATAATGCTACTGCGATTGTCTTTGGCAAAGAAAAAAAAAAGATGTGGAAGTTAAGAGTGTAATTGCTCACATTTTCGGTATGGATTATTATCGTTAGGGGTGGCAATCTTGATCCAAACGATATCAAATAAGTCAATATGGGTTATTTTAAAAATTAAATAGGTTGGTTTAGGGAAGAGATTTTAACTAAATAGGTCAAAATTGGTCATTTGAAATTCCATCTTGTTCTTTTCGGGTCAAAATGGGTCGACAAATACAAATAAATGGGTCGATGTGGGTTAGTGTCCTAAGGAAATGTTGTAGATTTCAGATTGGAACGAGTTTCCGCACGAGACAGGTTTTGGCACTAAACGGGGTTCGGATTGGAACGGGTTTGGTTCAAGTTTCAAGCCAACACGAGTTTTCAGACTGGGCGGGTTGGGTTTTGGTTTCTTTTTGGTCGATTCCGAACTCGTTTTTGGTTTTTCGTTTCCTTTTTGTCCGTTTTTTTAGTTTAATTTCTGTTCGCTTTTATTTATTTATTTTTTTTTTCGTTTTGATCGATTTGGTTCGGGTTTGGCTTTTTGTTTCATTTTCGTCAATTTTTCCGGTTTCGATTAAGTTTTTTTTAATATATATGGAACGAGGAACAAAAGAAACATTTTAGTTTTTTTTTTTTTACTTTTTTGTTTTTGATTTATATTTTTTGAGTTATGATTTTTTAATTGTTTTTTTATATTTTTTTAGAGGTTTTTTTATCTTAATAGAAAATCACTCAGAAAGACAGTAAAAAAAATTAACTCAAAATATAAGTAAAAAACAAAAAATCTAAAAACATAAAAATGTTTCCGCCGTTATTCTCATTCAAAAAAAAACATGCACACATACACACACACACACACCTGAAACCCGTTCCGACCCAAACCAAAACAACCTTCTTTTTAATTGACCCATTTTGACCCAAAACCATTTCGACTCATGACCCGTTCGACCAGACCCAACCCATTTGCCACCTCTAATCCAAAACAACTAATTGGTTGATATTAATCCATAGTGACAATTTGACCAGTGACACTCCAAACTCTCACTTTAGTCGCAAAAGGCAATCCCAATAGCATATATAAATCTTCGATGATTATGCTACTGCGATTGTCTTTGGCAAAGAAGAAAAAAGGATGTGGAAGTTAAGAGTGTAAGTGCTCACATTTTCAGTATGGATTATTATGGTACAATGACTAATAGAGTAATAGTTCATATTAATAAAATCCAATTTGTAATCACTTTTGAGAAACGGTTGTTAACAACTTTTTATTGTTCTGTTTCATCAGGGTCTTGTGGATTCCGACACGTTACCACTTAATGTATCTCGAGAAGTGCTTCAACAACACGACGTCTTGAAAACGATAAAAAATAAACTTACCAAGAAAGCATTTGACATGCTCCGGTAACTTGCTGAAGAAGACCCTGATGAATCTCTTGGTGGTAAAGGCAAGAAAGGTAAGTTGTTCATATATCCATTCATTGTGATATATTTCTTAAGTTTGATTTATAACTATTCGTCTACGAGGCTGCCTAATGTGCGAGGCAAAGCGAGGCGATCAGGGAGAGCGTCTAGGAACTTGATAAACTTAGGGGTCACTATGTAAAAACTACGTATATTTTACTTGATAAAAAGCAATAATGTAAAAGGAAAATCACCAAAATGGCCATTTTAACTGATGATCGTGGCAAAATAGTCATGAGTGACAACATTGGGACTTTATTCCTTTTCAAAATTATAATTTGACATTTCTTGATTTTTAGTTAAGAAATTGTTTCAGCTAACAAGAAGCTTACACATGGCACACACTGCTATGTCGACGCATCATATTTTGGCACGACACTAAAATTGAAATCTGACGTGTCAAGATTAAAATTTGATCGTGAAGGGACACCTGTTAGGCTGTCAAACATTGGCTGAATGGAAATTATCAAAAGTTAGAGGCTATTTTGTCAAATTCATTGGTCAAGATGGATATTGTTGTGATTTTCGCTAACGTAAAACGCACGAGGCAAATGTGGCTTTTAGTTGTACATTAGCAACGCCTCACGCTTTTTAAAACCAAGATTTAACTTTAACCCGTTAAGTGTTTTGTGTTGTAGAGGTGGAAGGAACGACGAAGAATGATGAGAAGAGAGGCAAATATACTAAGTTCTGGAATGAATTCGGCAAGTCGATTAAACTCGGTATTGTTCAGGATTCAACAAACCGAAATCGTTTGGCTAAACTTCTTAGATTTCAAACGTATGGTTTAACTTTGTTCATACATCTTTCATAACACTTGCATGGTATTATGATCACTTCTAAATATATGTACATTGCAGCACGAAATCAAACGGGAAACTAACATCACTCGATCAATACATCTCGAGAATGAAACCCGGGCAAAAGGACTTCTTCTACATCACGGGCACGAGCATGGAACAGCTCGAGAACTCCCCGTTTATTCCGGTATAGCATTTACTGTTCGATATTTCCGGTATGTAATTGACTCGTATATAAAGAAAGAAAGTCTTTCATTTCCTAGTTCGATATTCCAGATATTCCATTAGAATGACTGATGTTGGACTAGCTGACTCCCTAAGCTTTGCCGTATTGCATAAGAAAGTGGGGAATTCCTTCGTCTTTGGTATGCGAATTTCAAGCTGCTACTGCTCCGATAGCTGCTTTAGAACCTAACCTTTTTTTGACTTCTAGGGTTTGCTGGTTCTAAAACCTGTCTCCCCCTTTTTTTGAGGAAGTAAGGAAGTGGATAAACCTTATAACCCTGTAGGAGTAGGAGCCAGCTAATCCCTCTATCAGTCTAACCCCGCGAGCAAGGAAACTAGCAAAGCAAGTCATTCCGGGTCAGGAAAGAAGGGTGTAATGATAGATTTTATCAATAAAAAAAAAAAGTCAATGACTTAAAAAAGGGTAAGTTCTATAAGAGTCTGTATAGTTTTCATTATGATTAATAGTATCATACTAAATGAACGGAAGATAACTCTGTACTCTTTTATTATCTAGTTTCAAAAACTCAAGTAGGGTTCTGTTTTTTTTTTCAAAAAAAGCAATTCCACCGGGGAAGGATCCACGAAAGCCCTCGCTTGCTACCGCTTTACCTTGCCTTCCAATCGTACTTCTAGCGAGAAAGGCCTTCTAGCAAGGAAGTTGCAGCTTTCCGCTTGCCTTTCTCCTCTTTCAATCTAGTCTGCTTTCTCTTCCTGCTAACAATCGAAAAGATATGTCCGAATGTTGAGCCTCTTTTCAGACCGGCAAGTTGAGCTTGAGCTTTCAGATGAGATTGCCTTAGTCGAGAAGTGTGCTCCTTTCACTCTCCCTCTCCCGCTTATTCATTAGGGCGAGCGGCTTTGCACCTACGGGAGAGCTAGTTAGTATGACTCCCTGTAGGGAGATAGCTAGTTAACTTCCTCTCCTGCCTTCTTCATTAAAGCGAGCTTTTTCCCTGTTGAGACAGATAGTTGACTTACACGCCCCTAGCTATATGCTTAACACATGCAAGTCGAACGGGGAGCTGGGCAGAAGGAAAAGAGGCTCCTAGGGTTTATGAGAATCATATATAAGATCTCGTCTAAAGGCAGGGGTGAGCTTTCTCTCTATACAATGTAAAAAAAGGACCAACGACGATGAAGGAGGAGTAGGAGCTAGCTTTCATTGAAGTAGGGGCGGAATCGAAGCGAATCAATTCTGAGTTCATGCCACGACGATCTATATGGAAGGGAAGTTTGATGCATTCCTGTTGAGAATGAAGAAGAAGAGATATCTTCTTTTGAACAGGAAAATTGGGTCACATCTTCTTCTATTTTGCTTTGCCGGAATTCTTTGATTGCTCCGTACGAATTTACAATGGAATCCTGTTCGTTGTAAGATCACTGAATGAGGTCATCAATTTGGAGAGTTTTCTTCTACACGGAAACGAAGATCTTCGAGAACTAATATTGGACCGGGAATCAAAAAGGGAAAAAAGTAAAGTCTAAGCGCATATGGCACGAAAAGGAAATCCGATTTCGGTAAGACTTGATCTAAATCGTAGTTCAGATTCAAGTCGGTTCAGTGAGGGCGACCGCGAAAGTCACCGAAATC
>NW_027505570.1:87500-153015 GCF_021521415.1 Bidens hawaiensis
TTTTAGTTATTTTCTGTTCCGGTTCAATTTTCACGGTTCCAAACCGTTACAGAGCCCTAAGTAGTCATCCGGTAGGAGGTGCATGCGTCATAAAAGTCCGAATTTTACATGATATTAGTTAATATCAGGTGAATTATTTGATATTGTAATATCTTGTAATGTTAAATTAACATTTCTTTAATATTTAATATAAAGGGTTTATTTCACATGCACTTTTTTTTTAATGACGACTTTTTGTACTTAGCCTACCTTGCTTTTTAAATTTGAAGAGCCTTGTTGCCCCACTCTGGCCATGTTGTCTTTACCGGATCCATGCTGGCTTTCAAGTTTGGCTTGGGTGTTCCACCAGAAAACCATATCGCTGACTGCCACTTAACAGTCGTTGTGTCACCACAAGAGCATAACTCTCTAGCAACCCAGATGGGCTCGAGGTTCAAACTGTTAATATTTGCACAACGCCTAGCTCAAATCCTTCTCTGCTAATATCCACCCAAAATGGCATAAATGCACTTAACTACATTATTTGTTGTTTTTCTTTTAATAATAAGAAAGGGACTTTAGTCATTTAACATGCATGCGCTTAGTTGGAAAACTAGCGGTTTGTCCAAAGGATATTTGTGTTATGATTTATAGATGCAGTAAGGGCGTATATGTAATTCTAGAAAAGTGAGTAGCAAAATGCAATATATGTTATCACAAAAAGTATCCGATACAAGCATTTTTTTAACGTGTTGGACCTTTTGCAAGTACATAAAGATGTTAAAAACCAACCTCCCAACGGTTTATGACGTTATAAGAAATAAAGGCGAATAGTTTCTTATGGACTAAAAGTAGGGTCGATATTCCTTCCACCGGTTAAACTAGTGTTCTTTCGATCTTAATTTTTGTTGGCGATTATACTTTTTGGCGTATGCTTGTAATCAATGTTTCTTGTTTCTAGAAAGAATAGATATTTCGAAATATCCCACTTTGTCAATTAAGAAAAGGCAAAAAGCAAATAAGAGTAAAGTTCAAAAAAGACTTGACAAGCTGCATTTAGTGTAAAGAAACCACTACCTAGTTCATTAAATCATAGCTAGGCCGGTTTGAAAGGTTAAATCTATTCCATTGTCACTATTTTAAATTTGTTGTCACTGCCTTATGGGAGGTAAGGCTGCCCATTGTGGCTCATGAGTGGCGCGAGCCATATAGACCAAGCACACCACAACGCGGTGCTGCAAGCGTAGCCACTAGCCGGCTCGCGTGGGGTAAAGAGACGTTGGGCGTAGGGGGAGTGTTTTGGACCGTTGAGCTTGGGGAGAATTAACAAAAATATAGTTTTTACCTATATAAACCCTATTAACTTTAAAAAATTACGAACACCCTTAATTCTTCTACACTGCTTTAGAAAAATTATCATATTACTCATCTACCTTATTTCAAAAATATGGATCAACGGGATTGGTGCTACCGTCCGGATATGCCTTTCGGTCAAGACGATGACACGTTTGGCACACCGAGATAGAGCATGACATGAGTCAAATGTCACCACTGTCTCCCGGCTTTGTTATTCTGGAGACGCAAGAGGCTCGTAAGGAGGCCACCAAGGGCAAACGAGCGCAAAAAAAAAGAACCATGGAGGAGCGAGACGCTCGAGCCGAGCGGCCGAGAAGGTTGTTCCAAAAGAAAAACAACTCCTTGGACAAATAGGAGAAAACGACTTTGTGTCGTACTTGGGTTGAAATATCTCAACATCGACATGCCGGTATTTTATTCAACCATTTTTTTTGTTTCGCATACAATTTTAAAAATAGATTTTAAACATTTGTTGATATTTATTTAATTGTAGCAGACTATCAAAAGCACCGTATATTTTAGGGGAAAGTGCGAGAGTTGTTCTACACGATGGTGGAAAGTACATACCATACCGAGAATATGATATCGAGAGGATGGTCCAAAACTCTCAAATTTGTCAGACATTTTACAAATTTACATAACAAAAACAATCGTCGAATGCGAGCGAGCGGGAGTGATGATCTTCAAGTCTACAGATTCGCATGCGACGATTGGAAAGCCGAAGTGTGGGAGTGGGACGAGGGCTACTTGTGGCAAATACTCAAGTCGTACTCGAAATGGGTTGAGTTAGTTGCACCAGACGAAGGTGGCTCAATGCCAAAGCATACTAAAACTAATTCATCCGGTGCATATGTCTCATCTAGTAGCTTTGATGCTCATGTAGGTATCGACCTAAACATGGTTGGGCAAGAAGATCAATTACAAGTCCTACATTGTCCAATGGGAAAGGATCAGGGAAAAAAATTAACCACAAGTACCGAGGTCGATTCGAAATTTGCCAAAACTATCTAGTAGCATCGAGGTAGTGACCGAGGCGAAAGTTAAAAAAAAGGTTTAGAAAGTTGACTTTCTTACCAAGGACTTTAGCAACCTCGATCTCATGTACCAAGGGGTATATAAACAAAAACAAGAACTTGTTTTAGATGAAATCAAAGCAAATAAAAAAGAAGGCAAAAAGCAAGAGGCGATGAAGATAGGGAATAAATGTTTTTTTATGCATGTTTAATGCTTTTTTTAATTAAATTGTATTTTGTTTATGTTTTTATGATGTTTAATGTTTTTTTATTATAAATTTTACTTGTTAGTTTACATTATTGTGTTATATTAAAAAAATAAAAAAAATCATAAAATTTGTTGAAGCCAAGGCGTACGAAAACTAATTTGTCCGGTGCATATGTCTTATCTAGTAGCTTTGATCTTCATGTAGGGATCGACCTAAACATGATTGGGTAAGAAGATCAATCACAAGTCCTACATTGTCCAATGGGAAAGGATCAGGAAAAAAGATTAACCACAAGTACCGAGGTCGATTCGGAATTTGCTAAAAATATCTAGTAGCATCGAGGTAGTGACCAAGGCGAAAGTTAAAAAAAAAAGAAGGTTTAGAAAGTTGACTTTCTTACCAAGAACTTTAGCAACCTCGATCCCATGTACCGAGGGGTATATAAACAAGAACAAGCACTTGTTTTAGATGAAAGCAAAGCAGATAAAAAAGAAGGCAAAAAGCAAGAGGCGGCGAAGATAGGGAATAAATGTTTTTTTTTTATGTACGTTTAATGTTTTTTTAATTAAATTGTATTTTTTTTTGTTTTTATGATATTTAATGTTTTTTATTATAAATTTTATTTGTTAGTTTACATTATTGTGTTATTTTTAAAAAATAAAGTAAAAAACATAAAATTTGCTGAAGCCACCGTTCGTCTAAACCACAGCAGGCTCAGGTGGTTTCAGCGATAATCAACACTACATAACATAATATTATTAAATAAATATAGTGGATGAATTAAACAACGGATGGCTTAATGCGAGGAAGAATATAGTAGATGTTTTTTTTTTCAATTATTTTCTTTGTGTTTATTTTTTCTTCTTTTTTTAATACTATATTTCAGCTTTCTTTTGAAGACGCTTGCACTTTTTCTAATATTATATCGTTCTTGCGGTGAAAAAAAGAAAAAGGTAAAAAAGAAAGAAAGATGATTGGATAACAATGTGTCCCACTTTGTAACAACTCATTAATTGTGTACAACTCAATCTGTACTTTGTAGAGCAAGAGAGCCTAACATAGACTAGCAGGCTTTTCTTTGATTTTATTACACTGGCTTTATTGGTTAAGGTATTTAAAGTCTTTAAAGGTATTAAACTGTTTCTTATAATTTTTATATACAATTATTTTATAAATTTTTGGATATTTACTCAATATATTCACGATTATTTTGTTCTATTTATTTATTACTAGATTTTATCCCCCGTATTACGAGGGTTGTTTTATATTATTCGTTTTTAATATATATATATATATATATATATATATATATATATATGTGGATTTTAATTTTATTTTTATATATATTTAATAATTAATATACTTGAGGTTTGATGATAAAATTATTTCACAAATAAATAATATGTTATAATCCGGTTTAAAAGCTATCTGGGTTTGGTGATACCCATTACCCGTTTATTTTTTTATTATAAACTTGTTTATTAATTATAAATAATATCTTTTTTAAATAAAAATAGGATATTAACTTTTAGTATATCCCTGTTTTATAGGAATTTCATATCAAATATTTGATGAGATTAAATTTTAATATAATGAGATATTATAACTCGTTTAAGAGCTATCTGAGTTTGGTGAGACCTTTACCCGTGAATTCGGGTCAAATGCGTGAGAAGCCTTCATTTACAAAAAAAACAATCTGATGGCTTGAGAGAATAGTTGTTTTACATTTTTTGTTTTTTAATATTTATTTTTTGGATTTTAATTTTCTTTATTGTAAGAAAGTTAATAATATACTTAGGGTTTGATAATGAAAGGGTTTCATAAATAAATGATATGTATAACCCGTTTAAAAGCTACCTGGATTTGGTGACTCATGATCCGCTTATGTTTTTTACTATAAAATTGTTTATTAATTATAAATAATATTTTTTTCTTTTTAAATTGGATATTAAATTTTAGTATATCCCTATTTTATAGGATTTTCATATCAAATAATTGGTAAGATTAATTTTTAATTTAATGAGATGTTATAACTCGTTTAAGAGCTATCTGGTTTTGGTAAGACCCATACCCATGAATTTGGGTTAAATCAATGAGATGCCTCCATTTAAAAATCAAGCAATCTGGTGGCTTCTATAAAAGAGGGGAGCGACCACATCACGACATGTAGGATTTTAGGGGTTTCATTTATATTTTTTTTGAAAAATAAACTTCATTCAACAAAACAAACCACATGCTAGTCCTTAAATCAAGAACTGCATGGAAAACCAGAAATTACAACAATATAAGAGGGGAATCGTACCAATCCTTCCATGCTATATATTTGAATTTAGATCTATTTCTAATCCAAAAAAACGAACTAGCTTTAATCTTCGCGATAACATTTACTACTTTAACTTTCTTCCTTTGAAAAACCATCTCATTTCTAGCAATCCAAATACACCATAAAGTCGTTAACACAATCCCGTGAACCGTCCTCGTCTCATGTTTCTGCAACTTCAACCCTTTTGTTAATGAGAGTAAATCTCTAACCTCAAACGCATAGAGAGGAGGTAACCCATACCAGCTCGCAACCCGATCCCACACCTCCAATGCAAAAATACAAGCAATAAATAAATGGGCCGATGATTCTGTATAATCGCCACACAACGGGCAATTTATATATTGTAAAATCATACCTCTCTTCGTCAATTCCGCCCTGGTTGGGAGTCTATCTAATTCCGCTCGCCATGCCAAGACATTGCACTTCAAAGGGATCCATCCATTCCATCTCATTTTATAAAAATCACTATAATTCTGATATGAAATAAAGAGTTGTTTAACCGCATATACCATAAAATTAGCTGGGCCACCACCTACCCATTTCCACGAATCCACTCCCTGAGCCCAACCGTGATCATGGATTTGCTCCAAAAGCCCAAAAAGTTCTCCAATCTCCTCAGGTGTCGTCGGTTCTCTTTTCCAATTCCATTTCAAATTTTTAACAGTGCTTCCAAGGGTGATTCTACTTTCAACCATACAATCTTTATATTTTTCTAATCTAAATAGATTAGGACATGATTCTCGAAGAGGTGTTTCCCTAATCCACAAATCGCACCAGAACCTTATAGACTTGCCATCTCCAACTGAACCATAGAAAAGAGAATTCAGCTTCCTACCATCTGAAATACATCTTTCTCCCACCTTTACAATCTCTTTCCAACATCCAGAAGAATTGGAGGCAAGAGGAAGCGACGACCAATTGTTTTTACTCCTGTGACATTCTACAATGACTCGCTTCCACAAACTGTTTGCTTCTTTCTTGAATCTCCAATGCTATTTAAGAAGCAAGGCTTCGTTAATTTCTTTAAGACGACTAATTCCCAAACCACCCACCTTTTTAGGTCTCGCAACTCTATCCCAAGCAACCCAATTAATTTTTTTGTCTTCACTCGTGCCACCCCAAAGAAACCTCCTCATAATAATACCTTCCAATTTATTAATCACAGTCACGGGAGCTTTAAAAAGCGAGAAATAATATATGGGCAGATTTTCCAACACTGACCTAATAAGTGTAACCCTCCCCCTGATAGACAACAGTTTGGATTTCCAAGATGCTAGACGTGTCTCCATCACATTAATCACCGGCAACCAATTGGTGATTCGATTCATGTTCGCACCCACTTTTATACCGAGATAATTAAAAGGAAAAGTACCTCGTCTACATCCCAACACGCCAAGCATATTTTCCACCTCGGTGTCAGTCGTCCCTACACCAAAAAGGTTAGATTTATGAAGATTGATTCGCAACCCCGAGAATAAGTAAAAGATCCGAAGAACTCTAGCAGTCTTTTCCAAGTTTTCTCTCGACCATTCCCCCAAGATAAGCGCGTCATCTGCATAAAATAAATGAGTAATATCTTGTTCATTCTCCGAAAGTTGCACTCCGAGAGCTCACCAATCGACTTTGCTTTTTTTTAGAACCCACGAAAGTGCTTCCATGACAATCAAGAAGAGAAACGGGGAAATCGGGTCTCCTTGTCGGAGGCCTTTCTCACAGTTGAACTCAAAAGTCGGTGAACCATTTACTAGAACTGCCGATCGAGCCGACTCCAAAATCCCTCTAATCCATAGAACCCACCGATCCGGAAAACCCATTTGCAACATTATGGATAAAAGAAAGTTCCAATTCACATTATCATATGCTTTCTCAAAGTCGATCTTCAATAAAAATGCCTTTTTGTTTTTATTCTTAAACCATCCCAAAAGCTCGTTCACAATCAAAGGCCCATCCAAAATGAAACGGTCACCTAAAAAGGCCGATTGATTCTCTGAGATCACAAACCCCAAAACCTTTTTGAGACGATTAGCAAGGACCTTAAAGATCACTTTACTAATAATCCCTATAAGGGTAATAGGTCTATAATCTTTGAGACCCAAAGGGGTGCAAACTTTAGGAATCAAAGTTATAAAAGCCGACCCACAACCAATACTAATCAAACCTGCCTCATGAAAGTCGGAAAAAATATTATAGAAGTCATCCTCAAATAAACTCCAAAATCTATTCACGAACTTGAAATTAAAACCATCCGGCCACGGGGCCTTGTTTGCCCCACAATCAAAAACTGCATCCTTAATCTCTTTTCTAGAAAATGGTTCGATCAGACTCTCCTTATACTCCATCGGCACCTTATTAATATCATCACATTCCAAAGGTGGTCGCACTTTAAACTTTTTTTTGAAATCATCTCTAAAAAACTTTAATACATGTTTCTTAACTAGTGGCGGTTTAGAAACCCACTCCCCATCAATCTCCAAGCCAGGAATTGCATTCCTAGCCTTTCTCCCATTAACCATACTGTGAAAGTAAACTGAGTTGTCATCTCCAAAAGAAGCCCATCTAACCCGAGACTTTTGCTTCATATCTTTACATCTAAAAATTTCAATCTCTTCGATACTTTTTGTATATTCCATCCACATCCACAATTCCTCCTCTAATAAATCTCTCTCTTCCATACGCAACTCAAGATCTTCCTTTTCCGCTTGAAGAATCACCATTTCTTCCTTTTCCTTAGCATAACATTCTTTCGACCATTTCCTAAGCCTGTCTCTCAGCCTCTTGAATTTTTTTAAAAGAACCACATCCGGAGGACCATCACAAGTATACCCGTCCAAAGCCTTACTAACAACCTCTTCACAATCAGGCCTACCTAGCCAAGAATTGAACCAACGAAAAGGTTTCGGAACAAAATTATTATCAACTAAAGAAAGAACAAAGGCGAATGATCCGACCGTTCTCTAAGAAGGGCTCTTAAACAGGCATTTGGCCATTTGTTGAAAATCCCAGAGCAAACAAACACCCTGTCTATTTTACTTAATTTGCAACCTTCCCTGCTAGCCAAGTATGTATATTTCATACATTTCATGTTGTACTCTTTGAGTTCTGCTTCAAAAATAAAATCATTAAAATCCATGGCCCCCACCGGATCAAACAAAGTATTTTTCCTATCTTCGGGTAAGTGAACTGAATTAAAATCCCCCAAAACAACCCACCACCCCTGCCCCGATTGAATCACCTGAATAATCTCCTGCCATAGAACCCTTTTAACTGTATTATTCTGAGGGGGCATAAACATTCATTATGTTCAACCTATGATTCCCATCCCGAAGCCAGCCCGATGTAACCAAAAAATTACCATGCTTAATCGAACTTTCCTTCTTAAACACGTTTGAATCCCACATACTAACCACCCCCCTGATCTACCATCCGCATTAACCCAGTCAAACTCAAACCCAAAATCACCCTAAAAATCTGCCAACACCTCTACTTTAGGATCCGAACACATTGTCTCTTGGAGCGACAAGAACGAAGCTCCAAAATCCGACTTAATCCTCTTTATCCAACCTGCCTTTCCAACAACCCCAAGCCCACGAATATTAATTGAAATAAAATTCATGACTTACATAATTGTACCCTTTCATGATCATTTGAGTCCGCAATCATGTAATCAAAGTTTGCCAATCTCGCACCTACTTTGTCACCAAGATTTTTTGTGGCTTCTACTTCACACTTTCTGATTCACGACCAACTGACCTCGAGGTCTGATTTTTATCCGGACAAACTTGCCTCTCCTCTTCCGACTGAGCATGATCACCCACTAGAATAGGTTCACAATTTAAATCCAAACTTGCATCTATGCTTTCGCCTGAAGGCGTGATGTGAGTTTCACCATTACTTTCAATCCTTCTTGGATTATTTACTCCTAACTCATAATTATTTTCCACCTCGTTATCGCTAGCAATATGATCTTCCAAATCATTAAAGTCAACAGGCCCAACATCAATATCTTTAACTCCTCTTGTAGTAACCTTGGAGCCCATAATGAACGGGTCCAGCCCATAAGGGTCATCCAGGTCCATGTTTAGTCTTTTTTCTTTATGAGGTCTATCATTACTGCTTTTGTAATTTTCCAACGAATACTGCCCCACGTCAACATGTTTTTTATTCTTTTTTCTTTTGTTTTTGTTGTTTTTTTCAACATTTAAATCAACCCCAGTACGCTCTCGCTCGTGAGATATATATTATAGATTTTATTTGATTGAGGATATAATCAAATATGTTCTTTACTTTTATCATTAAAAAAAAGTAACAGTTACATGTCGTTATCATTGCCCTCCTCCTATTTCGAAGTCATTATCATCTAGAATAAAAAAAGTAATACGTGTAAAGTGATTAAAGAAAGGTTAATCGTGACATATTAGAGAGTATAAAAACTTTATCTTGAGTCTTGACCTCTTTGTTATACATTTCCATCACTTAATTTATTAATTATCAAATATTTTATACAAACTAATATCAATAATTTTCTCTTTAAATTATAATCAAATTATATCTTTACAGATCACTTAACCTCTATTTAACAATAAAGTTCCATCATGCGTTATATTTTATTGGTCGTTAAAAAAAACATTAAAGTATCATTAGTTTATTAAATTTAATTTGATCACTTTCTATAATTATCCATTTCCATATTTGAGGGCATTTAATATTTAATTTCACTTTACTCATTAAAAAATAAAATAAGTTAGCTTCCAAAATTACTAATTAGATCTACACAACATATATATTTGTACAATCCGTCTCTTGACTACCAGCACTGGTCCGTTTCCCATCTCCGGCCACCACCGTACCCTCCCGCCGGCGAATAATTCCGGCCAGAAACATTCTGTCCAACAATCAAACTCCGATCATAATCGGCTCGTTTTCCTGGATCCGACAACGTAGCGTACGCCGAATGCAGCTTCATGAACTCATCCGCGGACGAATCCAGGTTTCCGACGTCCGGATGCAACACTCGCGCCAACCGCCGGTACGCCGACTTGATCTCCACCGTATCGGCTCCGATTTGGATCCCGAGCACTTCGTATAGTGAGTTAGGGTTACGGTTAGACGCTGTGGTTCGATCTGACGTGGCGAAATTGCATGATGAAATTGGAGGTGAGTTAGGTTTGTTGTGCCTAACGGATGTCTGATTGAACGAAAAATTAGTAAAGAAGGAAGAAGATGAAAACGCCATATCAATATTAATAGTAATAATAATAATATGAAGATGAATGAATGAATGTGTGAATGGTGAGATGATGAATAATAAGGGGATAAGGGGTTGGGGTTATATAGACGCCAAAAACCGAATTTCAGTTTGGTGTTTCAGTTTGGTGTGGGGGGCTCTAACGGGGGCGCGAGTGGGGGCTCCAGCCAATAATATTGTGACGTGTGGCAGAGAGAGAAATTGGATAAGGGGGGTGTTGGAGCCCCCGCTGGAGCCCCTGGCCCTGGTGTGGAGAGGCTCCAGCGGATTTTTTTTTTATTTTTTTATAAATATATTCAAAAAACGTATTATTAAAAAAACTCATAAATTATTAAAAAAAACACACATTAAAAAAAACACATTAATATCTAAAAATAAAATAAAAATTAAAGTACTAAAAAAACATTATTCTTATTCTTCGGCTTGGTCTTCTTCGATCAACCTCTTTCGGATACGTTCCTTTTGCTTTTCCATCAGCATTTGATCGACCGGATTTAGGTTACTGAAGTCTCTTGTAAGGAAGTCCAAATCTCTCATTCGACTTTTTTCCTTTTTGTCATTAGAGACCACCTCCATGGTTTTGTTGAATTTATTGAGGGATTCAACAAGATCGACGATGTGACTATCCAAGCCCGACACAAGGCTTCCTTCTCATCCGATGACCACGGAGTGGTTTTCCGTTTCGTCCTCGGAGTCGAAGCCGATCCCGGCCCGTCCGTTGCAGGTTGTTTTTTCCGGTGGACGCGTCTTCTTGCTCCGGTAGCATCACCGTGTGATTCTTGTGTCTCTGGAACAACAAAGTTAGGAGACGGTTGTATGTTGGATGGTTGAAAGCCGGATGTTTCTTGCGGCCCCGAATAAAACATCGGTTGGTCTGGTGACGACCATAAATCGTCGTCAATATAATCTGAATCTAGGTTTGGGTACCAATTTCCAGACATTTTTGGGTATTATATAGGAGTTTGGGATATTATATAAGGGTTTGTAAGGTGAAATTGTGTTTTGATATGGTTGAAATGGGAGTAATTTGGGGTATTATATAGAGGTTTTAAGGGTTTTTTTTAAAAAAAATCGGAGCTCAACGGCTCTTTTGGGCGGGCCCACCAGCCTTTTCTCTCTCTTCTCCCGCGACCACACTCACGCCTGCCTGGGGGCTCGCGTTCGCGCCCCGGTTCGCGCCCCGGTGGTGTGGGGTTAGCGCCTGGGGGCGCGAGCGGAGAGGTTAGCGCCCAGGTTAGCGCCCCACACCCCTCAGCCTAATAGTTGTTTTGACAGAGGTACATATTTTCGTAACTAAAAAAGCATTATTAAAATAAATGCTACCTCACATGTGGAGATATTTTTGATAATAGAAGATATTTTGAAATTGAGGCCTTGTATAATGATTGGTATTGGGTGAGCAAAGAATACTATTTTTAAATAGATCGTGGAAACTTTACATTAATAAAAAGAACCATGGGTCAGATAAAATCTTTTGGATTAGATAATTAAAAAAGTATGTAACGTTATCATAATAAATTATATAACCTTACTTCTATGAAGTCATATGTTAGACACAAAAGAAAAAATATAAGTATTTAGGTCTAACGCAAAACTGGTTAAACTCATTAAACACTTGTACGCTAGATAATCACTTGTAAAATTTAATGTGAGTTTAGTTTGGTATGTTATCAGAGCGCCCGAGCCTATTGAATATAGTAGGTTTTTGAGATTTTATTCCACATTACATTTGAAATTTTGTTATTTGAAGGCTTGTAACCTCGTATCATTCTCATTTCAACATGAAATAGAATGGGTTTGGGGTTTACATCTCTAACACAACAATTCGATCTTAGTATGTAGTATTGATCGAGCAGTTTAAGAGGGCTATAGTAATGTGGCATGTGGTTTTCTTTCAGGTCCAAATAATGTTACTTGGTTATTCTAGAGCGGTTAATTTGCTATTGTCGGTCCCTGGTTTGTTAACATATATTGTAAATAATATTGACCACAACAAATATACTCCTAGTGGTATCAGTTATGCCGAACCACAATCATACTTCCGGACTATTTGGGATGTTGCCCCTTCAAACGAAAGCTATGTAGCCGGTTGATTAGCAAATCCTTTACCGCATAATCATAAGTAATGCTCCATTATGTCTCTACCTACAAGCTTTATTGTTGATGGTTTTCTTTATGCCCACATAGTTGGTTAGAACCGTTAGATTACTATTGGTCCCAAGTCGATATTAGAAGAAAAGTATAATAAGATTCCATGAGTCTACTACGCGTTTCATCAAACAAAACGTGGGCATGATATTAAAGATGTGAAAGCCCACATAGATTATTATTAGTTAGAAGATAAGATACATAGATTATTATTATTAATAATCCCACATCATCGAAGTTACAATGAAAGTGACAAGTTGGAGGAGGCTATAAACAGTGATCACTGGTATGGTTTGCCCTCATGATCCTTCAGGCAAGTTTTAATGGTAAGTGAGGAGTGATCATTGCTCGCGTTTAAAATATGAGATGGGGTGTCTGCCCAAAGCCTTTTACGACAATTGGGCACCTCCATTTTTAAACCATCTGATCCCTACTTTTTATTTTTTTATTGCTTTTTTGGGGAACTTTAATTCCTTTTATAAACATTGTTCTTTTTTTTGTACATTTTTATAAAGTTTTTGTATTTTCATGTTTTCCAGTGGTTTTAAACTTGGTTGTACTTAGAGATGACTTGTCAAGCACTGAATGCATGTTTCATGGTTGGCGTATGTGTACCGCTTATTGTGATTTGATAGGCATCAGGCGACGACTAATCCGGGAAATGTGGTCCAAGACTAGGACCATTAATGTTGATGCCTTATATATTAAGTCACAAGCAATATATGGTTGTGTTCCGAAACTAAGACCTGTGCTTTGTTCGATTGACACAGAAAAAACATTTAGTATAGTAAAATAAAATTACTGAAACACTAAGTTCAACTGATAACTCGTAGAATGAATGAAGACTCGTACTCTTGTAGGTAATCCAAATGTATGGACTATGGAGTATAAGAAAATAAAATAACAACATATGTAATGGGTTATATGTAAATGACCTTTGACACTTAAGTCGAAGAAAAATACATAATTAGACCATGACGAGCCCATGTAGCCTCCCTCGATTATCTATCTACCCCGTAGCAAGTTTTAATCACCTTTTCATCAAACCGGTGATGAGGATTGGACAAAACGCCGGGGTGGCTTGACTCAATACGTATAAAAAGTTTCATAAACCGAAGTGGCCAGACTAAAAATTTTCAGATGAAAACATGTAAATTTACACTACATATATAAACACATAAATTTCTATACTGAGAAAATAATGGGAGTGACCGGAGCCACCCTTGCATCAAACAAAAGGTGACCCTTGCACAAGCCGAGGTTGGCTAGGAATTCATCAAACAGAGCTTCGTTCGGAAGAGTTGAAGCACACTAGAAATCACAAGAGTAGTTGCTGGGTTACAGGTTTCCTGTTGGACCATTTTTGTCATGATGGTTGGTTTGATTATAATTACTCCCACATCGAAATTATAAGAAATGAGATAGGTTGGGTGATGTTATAAAAATAGATCACGGGGTATGGCCATTTTCATGATCCTTAAGGCATGTTTTGCTGGGATATGAGGAGTGGTCAACGCTTGCACATAAATATGCGAGTTGGGGTATGACAAACTGAAATTTTTCTTACTTCTTCAGACACTCATCACAACTTGACTCAAATTTTCGGGACGAAAATTCTTTAACATGGGATTGATGTGACAATCGTCAATTTCAGGTTAACTCCGTTAACTCAACTCCGTCAATTCAAACTTAAGATCACTGAATCTATATCGCACACTTCATTACATTTAAACTAGGGTTTAAATGACGCTTAACACTCACTACATGTGTAGTCTTTCGGGAATTGCACCGAAACGCAAACGAGTTGACGCAAACGATTGATGAATAAACGAAAAACGTCAAAACAGTAATTATGTGATAATTATCTGTTAGACTTATGTGTTGTGTGATAACATGGTTATAAACGTTAACTCAAGATGTAAACAAGTTAGTTAGGCTAGCAAAGTAATACTTAGAAGTGGAGGGACTTGAATGTAACATGTTATGTTTATAAATACATCATTAACCAAACCCTAACTTATTTTCTTTCCCCCACACCACATCCCGATCGGAGCTTTCTCCCCTCCCCCTCATGGCTGCCGTCACCTTTACACACACATACAACCATCAATTCAAGTGTTTGATTGAAGAATTAGGTGCTAGGAAGGTATAATCGATTATCCTATGCATCCTTTATACTTGATTTTGATGTTTGTTGGGTTAACTACAAACCCTAGCTGCCGATTCTTGTATGGTGTTGTGTTAATATGATTGTTGTTGATTTGTTAATGATATGATAACTAGAATTGATATTGTTACATGCTAATTACTTGTGTCTTTGATTTGAGTTCAAACAAAAACCCTAATCATGTATGTAAGGTGTAATTGATGTGCATGGATGGTGTTTATGGAGTCTAGAGTGTTATATGAATGCATGATAGTCCATAGATAGTTAATATGTTGAGTTTGGATGCAAACAGTTTCTGGACAGAATGTGTTATTGATGTTTAAGTGACTGTAGCGAAGTGTAAATGTGAAAATTGGTTGAGATTATTGGTACTACAGTAAACTAAGTTGAGTCTAGTTACTATTGAGTATAAATTTGTAATTTTTGGACAAGTAAAGGTTAACTTTTATGATTTTACAAAAACGTTGTGCAAAGCTGAGCTGTTAGACCTGCTGTTAGGTTGTTTTGTAAATATTATATCTCATGAACTACGAGACCAATTGGGTTGGTTCCACTTCTGGAAGTTGAATTATTGAGTTAGGAACCTAACCCAAGTGGTCTTGCATTTATTGGATTTTTCGTTTAACGGGAATTTCAAATAACATTCTGTTGCGCATAAATTTGACTGTTATGAGCCTGCTGTAATGTTTTGATCATTATGAGAAATCTATGTGGAATAAAAATAAAATAAAATATGTTCTGGAAACCTAACACATGCATGCTTCTGTGATGATTTTTGGTAAATTAATTGAGATGCTATGATCGGTGGAATAGTACAATCTTTCAAGTAGAATTTCTGTCTCAGTGAAACTAGCTGCTGAGTTTTGTGAAAACGCATGAAACATGATACTTGCTATATAATTGTTATGTTTTGACCAAATTACCCTTGCGGGGAATAATTGCTAATTGATTGTCATAATTTGACCAAATTGCCCTTATGGGGAATAATGGCTAGTTAATTGTCATGATTTGACCAAAATGCCCTTACGGGGAGAAATTGCTAGTGATGTACTTTATGAATACATGACACGGATATGATTGCTTACACATGTAATGTGTCACAAATACACTTGTTAAACTCACACACGATTCACAAACGAAACACGAAACATGTTATGTGCATAGGTATTATGTGCCGGGTCTAGAGACTCGATAATATTCCGACACTTAGAAAAATCTCTTTGTTGTTTTAGAACGCTAGAGAGAGTTTTTCTGTGACGCGCATCTTGGTGATTTAATTTGGGAATTTCTTCGCAAACAGTGAGTTTCACTTTTCCCTTTTAAACTCTTTAAACGCTTTTCTCTTGGGGGAGATAACATACTCCGCAACGCATTTAAGATTTTGTTAATATAGATTATATATCACTTGTAAAGACTAAGTGGCAAACGCGTAAACTAAAGTCCTTCATAACATCGAACCGGTTAATATTTGGATAACAGCAAGTCACTGTTGAGTAGTACTACTGGGTTTGACAAACCCCACCCAACGCTAAACTCGACTGGATGTCGAGCGGGTGTAATCTTGGCTAAACACATACCATGGTCTGGACGACCTGGTGGCAAGGCAAATTGATAAACAGTCAGCTTCGATGTCGAACACTTAGTGATACTTGTTTTATAGGCTAGCTACCTATAGATATATAATTGACATAACACTATCTGGTAACGCAAAACGCTGTAACGCAAAACGCTGTAACGCACAACGCTTAACGCAAAACGCTGAACGCAAACGCTAAACATTTATTTTTATATAAACTTGTGAACTCACCAACCTTGTGTTGACACTTTTAGTATGTTATTCTCAGGTAGCCGAGGCGGGCGCGCGGTTTAGGAACATGCATTGCTTGAAAACGCTTTTGTTATGCATACTTATTTTTAACAGTTATCATTGGTTTTAAGTCGTCCTGCGTGACGCAACTTTTGGTTAAAGGTTTTTACGCTTCCGCATTTAACTTCTCGTAAACGTTTTCATGGTTTTGAAACTTTGTTTTATGGTTTGATTATAATTAATGATTCCGATCCTGTTAGTTCACACCCTCTGACGGTAAAACTCCGTTAGTGGATTTTGAGGGTGTGACAGATTGGTATCAGAGACATTGGTTATAGCGAACTAAAAGCTGCATGCATACTAGACTATAACCGCGACGACCCATTAGTTATAATGATACGCACTGCATAGATTAGTGTAGTCTTGTAATCTTATCTCTTTACCTCTTTCACTCATACGCGCGCGCATACACGGCTTACCTGTAGGAATGTCGACGCCGCCACCTTCATCATCATCTGATCCGATGACTCATGCTCACGGGAAGGAACCGCAGTTACCTACCGCATCGCCACCCCGAGTAGTCCCGGAACTCAAAGCTCCCGCACCGAAGAGGTACCGCCTATCCGGAGGCATATACGAAAACGACGTTAGCTGGGATTGGTACCCTAACATGATTAGACGTATGGTCTATCGCGAGCAAGTTCCCCCGTTACCTCACCCGAACCACCCTGCTTATCCCAACACCCTACCACCCATAACCGAACCTGTAGAGCGAGTTCTCGCAGCTGTTGTTTCATGTTTGGAGCGTGATGTGGGTTACATGCGCTATACGAGAGCGAACGTTTTCGGACTGTTAAAAGACGGAACCGAGACTAAGGAGGAGATTGCCCGCATGGCAGCGGCAAATGAAGGAAATGCAAGAGGTTAGTGATCAACAGATGAAGATTATGAGGAAGATGCAAGCCGAGATGATAGACTTGCAAGAGCAACTCCAAGTAGCAAGGACCCGAACCGAGATAGCTCTAGAGCGTTGCGATGTCTTACAAATGCAACTTGCTCAGAACGCAGCCGAACCTGAGGCAGAGCCTGAGGCCGAGCCTGAGGCAGAGCCTGAAGAGGAACCTGAAGAAGATCCCGAGGAAGATCCCAAGGAGGAACCCGAAGAAGAACCGGAGGAAGAACCGGCTGAGGAGGAGGCACACTCAGAGGTGTCCTCAGACGATGACATCTAGTGATGATAACACTTAGATGGAGGGGTTGTCTCCATCCGAACTATTATTTTCTATGATTTTAAGGATTGATCGGAAATACTTTGTAGCGAATACAATGGTTTTAATCATGAATTTTTATTTAGATTAATATATGGTTGTGATGGGATGTTGTTTCTTATTTCTTTCATACCTATCTTTTTATTACATGTATGGTGTGTTGTATATGAAAGAAAAATTCATGTTTAACATTTTATACTGTGATTCTAGGAAATGGCTGGAAGAAACGCTGGACACGGACGTGGTAACATCAACTTAACTGCAGCTGAACTCCAAACTCTGCTGAACGACCATGCGGCGGCCGCTCTAGCCGCACATGTTCAGAACCAAGCTGGAGGTCCAAGTGGAACGTGTACCTTCAAGAATTACCTTGACTGCAAGCCCAGTACGTTTAAGGGCACTGAGGGAGCTATAGGCTTCCTGCGTTGGGCTGAGAAGGCCGAGTCGGCATTTGAGATGTGCAATTGTCCCCCTGCCAGTAGGGTCAAATTCGCTGCTGGAACACTTGAGGATTCTGCCCTCACTTGGTGGAATTCGAACGTGCAGATCCTTGGATTGGAACTGGCTAATGCGATGAACTGGGAGGAGTTCAAAAACATGATGCGAGAGGAGTACTGTCCGAGGGAAGAGATTTCAAAGTTAGAGTCAGAATTTTGGTCACTGAAGATGGTGGGCTCAGAAATTGAAGCCTACACTACCCGTTCTCACGAGTTGGCTGTGATGTGTCCGCGGATGGTGGATCCGCCGAGTAAGAGGATTGAGATGTATATCGATGGGTTAGCACCGCAGATTCAGGGCATGGTGACGTCTTCCAGACCAACCACGATTCAACAAGCGATCCGTTTAGCTTACAAACTGACGGATCAGGCTGTGACCCAAGGTGCGTTACCACCTAGGGGTTCAACCGCTAAAGCCCGTGACAACCCGAGTAATGACAACCACAGCAACAGCAACCCGAGCAGCGGAAAGAGGAAGTTTGACAACACCAGATCCTCGTCCTCGAACCTCCCACCGCAACAACACTACCGTAAGCCCGAATTCACTCGGAGCTTTAACAATCAGAATCACCACAACAATAACAACGGTAGCGGGCAGGGTTCGAGCGGATATGCTGGGAAATATCCGAAGTGCAATAGGTGCAACTATCATCATGTTGGCCCATGTGACCGTGTCAAGTGTCAGAGATGCGGAAAGATGGGTCACCAGGCGAAGGAATGTAGAGGAGACCTTGCGGCAAAGGGTGCTCCTAAATCACCTATGACGACGAAGGGATGTTTCGAATGTGGGCAGGAAGGTCATTTCAGGAAAGATTGTCCCAAGCTGAAATAGAACGACAACAACGGAGGTAATGGAAGTGGCAGTAATGGTGGAAGCAATGGCAAGGGAAGAGCTTTTGTAATTGGGTCGGGTCAAGCCCGCAATGATCCGCACGTGGTGACTGGTAAGTTCCCTGTGAACGATTGTTTTGCTTCTGTATTGTTTGACACTGGAGCTGATAGGAGTTTTGTGTCGAAAGCCTTTAGCCAACTCTTAGACTTAACTCCAACTCCGTTAGATGCTAAGTTTCCTGTTGAATTAGCTGACGGTAAGACTATAGTAACGACTCATGTACTTGCGGGATGTAAGTTAAAACTGTCAGGTCATATTTTTGATATCGACCTTATTCATTTTACGCTTAGTAGTTTCGATGTCGTTGTCGGCATGGACTGGTTATCCGAGAACCGAGCGGAGATTATATGTCACGATAAGATAGTTCACATTACTACCCCTTCCGGCGAGATCATTTCGGTCCGAGGTGAGAGAAGCGGCATGACCACCAGCGTCATTACCCTCATGAAGGCGCAGAAGTATCTACAAAAGGGTCATCCGGCAATTTTGGCGCAGATTGTTGAAAAACCCGCGGAGGAGAAGCGAATTGAAGATATACATGTTGTGCGAGATTTTCCAGAAGTTTTCCCGGAGGATCTGCCTAGACTCCCTCCTATTCGTCAAGTCGAATTCCAAATCGAGTTGACACCCGGTGCAGCACCCATAGCACGAGCCCCATATCGGCTCGCACCGGCGGAACTTCAGGAGTTGTCCACTCAGTTGCAAGATTTGTTGGATAAGGGTTTTATCCGACCTAGCTCATCGCCATGGGGAGCCCCTGTCTTATTTGTCCGAAAGAAGGACGGGACTTTCCGCATGTGTATCGACTACCGGGAGTTGAACAAGGTGACGGTCAAGAACCGTTATCCTTTACCCCGAATTGATGATCTGTTTGACCAGCTTCAAGGATCGAGTTACTACTCGAAGATCGATCTGCGATCCGGTTACCACCAACTGAGAGTGAGCGAAGAAGATATCTCGAAGACGGCTTTCAGAACACGGTATGGTCACTACGAGTTTTCGGTTATGCCTTTTGGACTAACCAACGCACCAGTCGTATTTATGGATCTCATGAATCGAGTATGCAAAGCGTACCTCGACAAGTTTGTGATTGTTTTCATTGATGATATTCTTGTCAACTCCAAGAACGAAGCTGACCATGAAGAACACTTAAGGGTAATTCTGGAATTGTTGAAGAAGGAACAACTGTATGCTAAACTCTCGAAATGTGAATTTTGGCTTCGCGAGGTTCACTTTTTAGGGCATGTGATCAACGAGAATGGTATCCATGTCGATCCCGGTAAGGTAGAGGCCATCAAAAACTGGGAAGCACCTAAGACTCCGACTGAGGTGCGGCAATTCCTAGGTCTGGCCGGCTACTACCGACGTTTCATCGAGGGATTTTCAAAGATTGCTCAACCCCTCACCGCTTTGACTCACAAAGGCACTAAGTATAATTGGGGTGACGGGCAAGAATCCGCTTTTCAATTGTTGAAAACCAAACTTTGTAGCGCCCCTATTCTAGCCCTCCCCGAGGGAACGGAAAATTTTGAGGTACACTGTAACGCATCTATACAAGGTCTCGGTTGTGTGTTGATGCAACTCGAGAAGGTTATAGCTTATGCCTCTCGACAACTACGGGTTCACGAGAAGAACTACATGACCCATGATTTGGAACTTGGAGCTGTGGTGTTTGCTCTTAAGATATGGAGGCATTACTTGTACGGTACCAGGTTTACCATTTACACCGACCACAAGAGTCTCCAGCATATCTACGATCAGAAAGAGCTGAAAATGCGACAGCGTCATTGGGTCGAGCTGCTTAAAGATTACGATTGTGCCATCAAGTACCACCCTGGCAAGGCCAATGTAGTGGCCGACGCACTCAGTAGAAAAGAAACAGATAAACTCAGATGAGTGCGAGCATTGCAACTCACGATTCATGCACACTTACCCGACCAGATTCGCGATGCCCAACTCGAAGCTTTGAAAGATGATAATCTTCCATCGGAACTCATGCGGGGCATGAACAAGCAACTTGAAACCAGATCGGACGGGGTCCGATATTTTGAAAACCGAATTTGGGTTCCACGGTACGGAGAGTTGAGAACTCTGGTGATGGACGAAGCTCACAAGTCCCGATATTCTATCCACCCTGGCTCAGATAAAATGTATCATGATTTAAAGGCACTTTACTGGTGGCCGAACATGAAAGCTGACATTGCCACCTACGTGAGCAAATGCTTGACTTGCGCCCGAGTTAAAATAGAATACCAGAAACCATCTGGTCTACTGCAACAACCGGAACTCCCAATGTGGAAATGGGAACACATCTCAATGGATTTTATTACGTGTTTACCTAAGACACCGACGGGATGCGATACCATCTGGGTGATCGTTGACCGGTTGACTAAGTCTGCACACTTCTTAGCGATTAAGGAATCGGACAAAATGGAAAGATTGACTCGCGTCTACATGAAAGAAGTGGTGTCTAGGCACGGAGTGCCTGTCTCAATCATTTCTGATCGAGATTCACGTTTCACTTCGCACTTTTGGAAGTCGCTGCAAAGCGCACTAGGCACCCGTCTTGATATGAGCACAGCATACCATCCTCAGACGGATGGGCAAAGTGAACGAACTATTCAGACCCTGGAGGATATGTTGCGTACATGCGTGTTGGATTTCGGAAAAAGTTGGGAACCTCACTTACCTTTGGTAGAGTTTTTGTATAATAACAACTACCACGCAAGTATTAAAGCAGCGCCGTTTGAAGCGCTGTACGGACGAAAGTGTCGATCACCACTCTGCTGGGCAGAGGTGGGTGACAGCCAAATCACTGGTCCAGAACTGGTACTCGAAACTTCGGAAAAGATTGTTCAAATCCGAAATCGCATGGCAGCAGCACGAGATCGCCAAAAGAGTTACGCCGACAAGCGCCGAAAACCTCTCGAATTTCAAGTGAATGACCAAGTGTTACTCAAAGTCTCACCTTGGAAAGGTGTGGTTCGCTTTGGTAAGCGAAACAAACTCAACCCACGATACGTTGGTCCCTATCGAATAACTGAGCGCATTGGTCCGGTGGCGTACCGACTGGACCTACCAACGGAACTCAGTGGCGTACACAATGTATTCCACGTATCCAATTTGAAGAAATGCCTATCTGATGAAACCCAAGTAGTCCCTTTGGACGAACTGCAAGTTGATGAACAGCTACGCTTCATTGAAGAACCAGTTGAAGTTTTGGATTGGGAAACCAAAACACTCAAGCACAGCAAAATTCCAATCGTTAAGGTTCGTTGGAACTCAAGACGTGGACCGGAGTTCACGTGGGAACGCGAGGATCAAATGATGAAAAAGTATCCTCACCTTTTTGAAGGGCTGACCAAACACAGAACACCTCGAAACCGGACAAACCGTCAGAAATCACCGGAGGTATGAATTAAATTTCGGGACGAAATTTCTTTCTACTAGGGGATGATATGACAAACTGAAAATTTTTCTTACTTTTTCAGACACTCATCACGACTTGACTCAAATTTTCGGGACGAAAATTCTTTAACATGGGAATGATGTGACAATCGTCAATTTCAGGTTAACTCTGTTAACTCAACTCCGTTAATTCAAACTTAAAGATCATTGGATCAATAACGCACACCTCATTACATTTAAACTAGGATTTAAATGACGCTTGACACTTACTACATGTGTAGTCTTTCGGGATTTGCACCGAAACGCAAACGATTGGTGAATAAACGAAAAACGCCAAAACAATAATTATGTGATAATTATGTGTTAGACTTATGTGTTATGTGATAACATTGTTATAAACGTTAACTAAATGTGCTAGAGCTAGTTAATTAAGCTAGAAAAGTAACTTTTGAAAGTGGAGGGACCTAGATGTAACATGATTGTTATTAAATAATATTAAGCTAAAACCCTAGCCTCTCTTTCTCTCTTAAAACCGATCGGCCAGCCCCCCTTCTCCCTTGTTCTTGGCTGCCGTCAATCACACACACACATACATACAAGAATCGTTCAAGTTTATTGGAGATTAAGGTGCTAGGAAGGTATAAACATCTATCCTATGCATCCTCTATGCTTAATCTTGATTTTGAATGGGTTAATTAAAAACCCTAGGTCCGATTTTTCATATGTATATGTTTTCATAGGTTTTATTTTGATTTGATGATGTATTGATGATGATTTGATGACTAGAATTGATATTGTTACATGTTAATTGTTGTGTCTTTGATTTTGAGATCAAATAAAACCCTAACCATGTATGAATGGTGCAATTGATATGCATGGATAGTGGTTATGGGGTCTAGAATGTTATATGAATGAATTGTGATAGATGGTTAAAATGTTGAGTTTTGTTGCAAACAGTTTCTGGACAGATTGTGTTGTTGATATTCAATTGACTGTATCTGGGTGTAAATGTGAAAATTGGTTGAGATTATTGATACTAAAGTAAACTAGGTTGAGTCTAGTTTCTAAAGAATATAAATTTGCAATTTTTGGACGTGTAAAAGTTAACCTTTATGATTTTACAAAAACGTTGTGCAAAGCTGAGCTGTTAGACCTGCTGTTAGGTTGTTTTGTAAATATTATATCTCATGAATTACGAGACCAATTGGGTTGGTTCTACTTCTGGAAGTTGACTTGTTGAGTTCAGAACCTAACCCAAGTGGTCTGGCATTTTTTGGATTTTTCATTTAACGGGAATTTCAAATAACATTCTGTTGCGCATGAATTTGACTGTTATGAGCCTGCTGTAATGTTTTGATCATTATGAGAAATCTATGTGGAATAAAAATAAAATAAAATATGTTCTAGAAACCTAACACATGCATGCTTCTGTGATGATTTTTGGTAAATTAATTGAGATGCTATGATCGGTGGAATAGTACAATCTTTCAAGTAGAATTTCTGTCTCAGTGAAACTAGCTGCTGAGTTTTGTGAAAACGCATGAAACATGATACTTGCTATATAATTGTTATGTTTTGACCAAATTACCCTTGCGGGGAATAATTGCTAATTGATTGTCATAATTTGACCAAATTGCCCTTATGGGGAATAATGGCTAGTTAATTGTCATGATTTGACCAAAATGCCCTTACGGGGAGAAATTGCTAGTGATGTACTTTATGAATACATGACACGGATATGATTGCTTACACATGTAATGTGTCACAAATACACTTGTTAAACTCACACACGATTCACAAACGAAACACGAAACATGTTATGTGCATAGGTATTATGTGCCGGGTCTACAAAAACGTTGTGCAAAGCTGAGCTGTTAGACCTGCTGTTAGGTTGTTTTGTAAATATTATATCTCATGAACTACGAGACCAATTGGGTTGGTTCCACTTCTGGAAGTTGAATTATTGAGTTAGGAACCTAACCCAAGTGGTCTAGCATTTATTGGATTTTTCGTTTAACGGGAATTTCAAATAACATTCTGTTGCGCATAAATTTGACTGTTATGAGCCTGCTGTAATGTTTTGATCATTATGAGAAATCTATGTGGAATAAAAATAAAATAAAATATGTTCTGGAAACCTAACACATGCATGCTTCTGTGATGATTTTTGGTAAATTAATTGAGATGCTATGATCGGTGGAATAGTACAATCTTTCAAGTAGAATTTCTGTCTCAGTGAAACTAGCTGCTGAGTTTTGTGAAAACGCATGAAACATGATACTTGCTATATAATTGTTATGTTTTGACCAAATTACCCTTGCGGGGAATAATTGCTAATTGATTGTCATAATTTGACCAAATTGCCCTTATGGGGAATAATGGCTAGTTAATTGTCATGATTTGACCAAAATGCCCTTACGGGGAGAAATTGCTAGTGATGTACTTTATGAATACATGACACGGATATGATTGCTTACACATGTAATGTGTCACAAATACACTTGTTAAACTCACACACGATTCACAAACGAAACACGAAACATGTTATGTGCATAGGTATTATGTGCCAAGTCTAGTGACTCGATAATATTCCGACACTTAGAAAAATCTCTTTGTTGTTTTAGAACGCTATGAGTTTTTCTGTGACGCGCATCTTGGTGATTTAATTTGGGAATTTCTTCGCAAACAGTGAGTTTCACTTTCCCCTTTTAAACTCTTCAAACGCTTTTCTCTTGGGGGAGATAACATACTCCGCAACGCATTTAAGATTTTGTTAATATAGATTATATATCACTTGTAAAGACTAAGTGGCAAACGCGTAAACTAAAGTCCTTCATAACATCGAACCGGTTAATATTTGGATAATAGCGAGTCACTGTTGAGTAGTACTACTGGGTTTGACAAACCCCACCCAACGCTAAACTCGACTGGATGTCGAGCGGGTGTAATCTTGGCTAAACACATACCATGGTCTGGACGACCTGGTGGCAAGGCAAATTGATAAACAGTCAGCTTCGGTGTCGAACACTTAGTGATATTTGTTTTATAGGCTAGCTACCTATAGATATATAATTGACATAACACTATCTGGTAACGCAAAACGCTGTAACGCAAAACGCTGTAACGCACAACGGTTAACACAAAACGCTGAACGAAACGCTAAACATTTATTTTTATATAAACTTGTGAACTCACCAACCTTGTGTTGACACTTTTAGTATGTTATTCTCAGGTACCCGAGGCGGGCGCGCGGTTTAGGAACATGCATTGCTTGAAAACGCTTTTGTTATGCAAACTTATTTTTAACAGTTATCATTGGTTTTAAGTCGTCCTGCGTGACGCAACTTTTGGTTAAAGGTTTTTACGCTTCCGCATTTTATTTCTCGTAAACGTTTTCATGGTTTTGAAACTTTGTTTTATGGTTTGATTATAACTAATGATTCCGATCCTGTTAGTTCACACCCTCTGACGGTAAAACTCCGTTAGTGGATTTTGAGGGTGTGACATGGGTGTCCGCCTAAAGCCTGTTACGACAATTGGGCATCTCCAATTTAAACCATCTGATCCCTAGTCATTTTTTATTTTTTAACTTCTGTCATAATCTTTTCTTTCTTAGTTGAATTTTCTCTTTTTTGCTTATATTGTATCTTCAAAAACACTTTTTTGCTAAAAACATAAACAGATATTTCTTTTGTTAATTTTGTTTTTACTTTTTGTTTTAGGAGCTGCTTACTAATTAAAAAGCTCCATGAACAATTATTAAAAACTAACCTTTATCCCTCATTACGGAGGCTACCGTATGGACCTTAATATACTTATTAAGGTTTGATGATGAAAATATTTCATAAGTAAATGAGATGTGATATTTCGTTTAAGAGCTATCTGGGTTTGGTGAGACTCATAACCTGATTAGTTTCTTTTGCTATAAAATTGTTTCTTAATTATAAACAATATTTCTTTTTTAAAAAATTCAAATATTAATTTTGAGTATATCCCTATTTTATAGAATTTTCCTCAAATATTTGATGATATTAATTTTTAATATAATGAGATGTTATAACTCGTTTTACGGTTATATGTGTTTTGATGAGACATCCCATGAATTCGGGTCAAATACATGAGAAACCTTCATTTACAAATAAAACAATCTGGTGATTTGATAGAATGCAGGAATCAATCAAAGAGCTTTTAAATGTTTTATTTATATATATTTAAGATTTGTAAAGCTTCATGAACAATTATTACATGTGTTTTTTAGTGAACCAAACATGACCGTTTCAAAGTTGGCCTTTTAATAGTCATTAAGACTGATTCAAAGTAGGTCTTTTAATATTCATTAAGGGTGTGTTTGTGATTCCTTATTTATTTTGTAAAGGCCTTTTTGTAATAAGTGGAAAAGGACTTATGATTTTCTAATAAAGAGTTTCCAAAAAGGTGTTTGGATTAACATAAGTCAATAAGTTATTTTTTTAAAAATGTTTGGTTTCACTTATTGATGTAAATGACAAAACACCCCAACTTTACTCTAAACCTATTGGAAACCTATAAGGAGATGGGTGGAATGGAAGGGTGGAATGGGTATTCTAAACCTATAAGGAGATAAGTTACCATATCCCAAATTATTGAAAACCCATTTTTTAGCCTTATGAATAAGGAAAAAGCTAAAAGGACTTATTGGTTCCAAAACACTAAATAAACATAAAAACAACTTATTCATCCTTCAAAAGTCATAAAGAGAGGAATATAAGGAATCCCAAACACCCTCTTAGACTGATTCAAAGTTAAGTCTTCTAATATTTATTAAGGGCTATCTGATGTATCAAACTACTTCTATGAAAAGTTTTATTTTTAAAATATCTAATGCCATCAAAGTATTATGATGGATCAAAGAATGACAAATCCAGAAGCTCTTGCATGCCTAGTGTACCGCCTGTTGGAAGTTGAGGTGATTCCTCTAATGCGTGCATTTATGACACGAGAAAGCCAGTAACTCATCAACAACGGCAGAACAGCTTGCTAACAGCTGAGGTTCGAGGCAACAGCTTCAAAAAACGACTCCATGAAGCTCAAAAATAACCTTCACTCACACATGCACAAATGTGGGCAATCTTCCTAACTTCCTCGCTTAAATTTGTATTTCAATAGCACAACATTAAGCAATAGACATCTCAGTCTTATAGAGACATCTTAACTCTTAAAAAAATTCAAATATTAGTTATGTGTATAATATAAACATACATTTAACGCGCGCCAATCTTGGTAGAAATAAATGTAAAAGCGCGCATGAATCTAGCACTCCAACCACAATATTAACCTGATCTCTTATAATCTTATAATCTACTACACTCCATGTAATAGACATATATGATATATACATATATAACCACCGCATAAACAATGATGTATACCAACACCTAAAAATGCTGTACCCAATCCCACTCAATACCTTGTCTTGCTACGGCATTGGGAGCATGTACCAACAGCTTAATATGTTGTACCTAAACCATCCAAAACATCCAACAAATCAGCATTCGCATACCCCGGTTCCCTCCTGGGCGAGCTTCCCATACTTCTACTCGATGCAAAAACCGCAGATCGCTTCTTCTTAAACTCTTGGCTTTTACTAATTCCCGGAACCAACATTCCTCGTTTCATAACCTTCTCTAGAAGTTTCCGATCTTCCAAAGAGATTTGAACCCATTGGAGTTTACCATTAACTTTCAATCTAGACGGGTTTGAGCCCACTATAAGACCGGTATCACTGTTATTATTAGGAGGTGATCGAGCGGGTATGGATTTTGGAACCTTGTCTCGGAATCTGACTGGACTTATTAAACGGTGAAGCCAGATGATCAAATCAAGAATGTATCGGTCCATTTTTTGTTTATCGGCATGATAAAGTGTTTGAAGACGAATAATGTTGTTACTCCCTCCTGTCTTTTTTCCAAACTCGTTACTGCTGAAAAAAAATAATAATAAAACCGTTAGCATTTCAAACCCATGAAACGAAACAGAAATAACTGGCATAACCAAACCCAACCCAACCCAAAACCGACTGGTTTTATGTTTTTTCAAGCATGTACCGGAAACCAAAGAAACCGAACCAAACTGTAGAACTCAACCAACTTACAACTGAAACTGTTAAAAAAATGTGACTGAATTTACGGATTATAAGTTTATTTTCGAATGTCAAGTAATTTATAAAAAAAAACTAATAAATTGTGCAAACACATACTTTAGGGCCAAATATGTAACAATCAACTAACCATTAATTAACAAAAGAAATTTAGACTCCAAAGTTTCAAGCCCAAAATCATTATTTTGAGCCATTTTTCAGCCCAAAAATTCAAACCCAAATGGCAAAAATGGAAAAACCGAAACCAAACTGAACCAATGTAAAAAACCGAAAGCAAACGGTTTGTAAAAACCCAAAAATCGAATTTTTGGTTTTTCGTTCAGTTTGAGCGCAAAGCCGACCCCTAATAGAATAATTACCCTGTGTTTGCCCACTCTCCGACCCATCCGAAACCTTGATGAGCTCTGCAAATTAAAAAAAAATCAGCAATAATGAAATTATTTAAAACATATGATAACTATTAACAATATCGCACTAAGAACATACTTGGTGGTATCGGTAGCTACTGGAACGAGCCACTGGAGCGTTTTTTCCATTTCTGCTTTGATTTGAGGCATTGTCATCTGAAAAAATGCAATTTTCTCATTTAAAATGAAAATTTTGTGATCATAGATATAAACAAATAATAGTCGATACGTCATACCACTTCTTTAGAGTTGAGTGCTTGTAAGCGAGAACGTAAATCTGTCTTGACTTTTGCAGGCAAGCCATTATACAAATTGTCTCGCGTATTAGGAGGTAACGAGATGGGCCGAGCTGCCTAGAGTATATAATTAAACATAAATATATGTATACATATATACTGTATTGCACATGTAAGTAAATAAAATTGAGGAGTTTATTAGCTTACTATGTTGTCCATTTGGGTGACTAAGTTAGCATAGTGTAAAGCAAGACCTGCAACACCTAAAGTCTCGGGCTTTTTATGAGCCACTTTTTTGTTCGCAGTTGAGCTTTGAACTACAAAGAAAGCATAGTTTTGATGATTAAAATAACTAGAGATAATATTTTATAAACAACTTTATAAAATACTGGAATGCGGTAGATAAACTATATACAGGATTGATTTCATATATACCCAACTTTAATGAACTTTTATTTACGACCATTCTACCCCATTTCCAGTATATTTGTCTAAACCCTATTCTTTATTTGTATTTTGATCGACATCGACGATAAGCATGCGAACTTAACCGTTGTCTCTCCTCTTAAGTTACAAACGCATTAAAAAAACTAAACTAAATAAATGGCTAAAATAACCAAGTTAAAGAATGGCATATATGAAATTTTAAAGATTTAGAAAAATAAGGGCGATATGGTCATTTATTAATTTGTTATTAATAAATTGGGTGTATTTGATATTTTAACTACTTTAAAGGGCATACATGATATTTTTAGTTTTGCAAGGCCACAAGGGTACATATGATATTTTCCTAATTTGCAGGGTATGTATGAAATTTCCTCTTTGATAAATAAGTTTAATACCATTCTCTTCAAAGGCCTCAACAATAGCTTGATGGATGAAGGTGACAATATCTACAAGCTTCTCCACAACCTAGAATGGATAAGTGCACAAGGCACAATTAAAAAAGGTTGTTCATTAGTATATATAATAACACAATGTATAGCATGGACAACTGTAAAATTTTCAACTTCTTTGAATAAAAATATGAAAAAAAGAAATGCGTATATATTGATAGAATACCTCTTCGGAACTTAGACCAAAGAGATTTCCTTTTTAGGTTCCTCACAACTTTTCTTTGATGTTTTATGTCACTATGTAAGATTGTGAGACTCTCTCCTACAACCGAAACAAATATCACATGTTAAACAAATAACCAACCTCATTCTAGCAACTGGATTGCTTTTAGTACTTTTGTTTTGTTGATATTTTGATTGTGTCATACTGTATTGTGTTATCTGGATGCTATACTTTACATCTCGAGATAAGGTTTTTCAAGCAAGGGGTCTCATCCTACCCTCCCCAGACCCTACCATATAAGTGAGATTTCATTGGGTATTCCAGTAACTTTAAAAGGGCAGCAAACAATTGGACACTCAATTACTTGAAGGAATTATAATCGAGCCAAACCTTTTCTTGGAAGATGCAAGGCTTCTACTTCCTCAAGCTTGCGTCGGTAATCTTGCTCAAATCTATCTAGAGCATGATACTCGTGATACAATTCCTGCAGCAAAACAAAGATATTAGCATCTTCACATTAACGTTTTAAACGATATGATATATGTAAAATTAATGGACTACATTCTGAGTCTTGTAACTAATGTAGGTAAACCTTCAATATATACAGGAAACCAGATAAAAAAAACCTTAAAAAACCTAACTCGGGCGTGTGGGCTAAACATAATTAAACTATAATACTAAAAATTCAATATATATTTAACTTACAGATGTATACTGAGCAAGATTGGTGAGTTGTTGCATGGTTGCTTCTGCCTCCTCTTTAAGCTGTTTGTTTGTTACAAGATCCGTGTCCAATCTGTTCCATCCATCAACAACCAACCTTCAGTTTCAATATCATAAATACAACACAATACTCATCATCATCATCATCGTACTCAGTATATCCCACCAATAGCAATGCTATGGTAGGGTCTGAGGAGGGTAAGACGTAGACAGCCTTACCTCTATCCCATAGGTAAAATAAAATTTCACAATAAAATTTACCTGGAAAAGAAACGATCCAAATTATGCCATTGTGGATCTTTGCACATATTTCCAAACCGAACAACCTCTTTGGAGAAAACCTCAAGTTCCTCCCTGAAATACAACAAACCATATTATATTATTATATACAATGTTTTAATTTGAGCAATGAAAATGGAAGCAAACCTTTTATCAGAAGCTGCAATACTCAACATCTCCTTTGTATCTGTAGAAACTAAAAGCTGTACACCTTCCGAATGCAAAATCTCCTTTTTAAGAAACTGAATGCGTTCTTCAGAAAGAGATTGCATCAAATTGGACCCTTTAACAATGGTATTAGCTACTTCAAAGGCCAAAATTGACACTTTATCCCCTCTTGAAGCCATATTAGTTACAAATCCACTGTTAGCATTTATACTCGTCATACTGCTTCCCAATGTGTCTAGCACATCTAGACCTACATTACCAGCTTTTCCAAGAAATGTACTCACATGAGGTGCCTAATGCAAAATAGCAAAATCAGTTTCTTAAAAGTTAAAACTCACATACAAGCCCAAACATTTGGTAAACCAGATGATGAACAAACAAAATCAGATGTCAATGATGCATTTGCTACTCGAGCTCTAAAGAACTTAATTGTTGCAATATTTTGTACAAAAAATGTGTCAATTTGCAGTAATCTAAAATAGACATATTTTAAATTCATTGAAATTTTATTTGTTGGATAGTCGGATCAATAAAAACCCCTAATGAGCCGAGTGAGCCTTTTTGAGCTTGAGCCAAGCCCAGGCCTCAAATAAAGCTAGTTTAGTTCTCAAGCCCGACTGCCCGAGCTCGAGAAGCCTGTGTATTTTTAAGTTTTACCTCTTTAGGACTTCTACGTATTTTTAAGTTTGATCTCCTTTGGACTTCTATATATTAATTTCACACTGCACAGCTGAGCTTTGGCTCATTTAAGGTACTACAGTACACGAGCTCAAGCCAAGCTTACACTCATTCAAGGTTTTTCTCAAAATATATTAAAGTAACTAAGAAGTTAAATAAATAAATAATAACCAAATTACGCCCGTTTAAGGTTTTTCTCAAAAGTAACTAAAACGTATATAAATCAATTATTAATAAATAATAACCAAGGTAAGCCCAAATTTGAAAAAACAACACATGAATTGAGCTCGAGCTCGAGCTCTGGTAGTCAAAACAAACCGAGCTTGGGCTCGACTCGTTACCACTCGTACCAATTATTGAAGAATAAGGTATACCTTGGAAACCCTAGCGGGTGTAGAAGGCTTCAACTCCCTTGAAATTGAAGAAAACAATTCACCAGAATCATAAGGTGACGTCATCATCTTCCTCTGGTAAACATCATCATCATCATTATTATTATTATTAGATAAACCTGAATCATCATCATGAATAATATCATTATCATCATGATCAACTTTCTTCTTATTCTGCTGCACGAAACTCTTCATCGATTGTAACTTTCCTGAAAACCCTAAACTACCCCTATCGTTGCCGTTGCTGCTGTCACACTCCGCCACCGTACTCCGTTTCATCCCGCCGCTACATACACCTCCCATTCTATACGATTCTGAATAGTAGTCTACTGAGTTAATTGACCTAATAACATATTGTAACGGAATAATAATTTGTAGTGAAAAATTGGGGAAATTGATTGACGAAGACGATTTGATTTGATTTGATTTGAAGATTCAACACATCAATTTGATTGACTGTTCTTCAGTTTACTCTCTCGCTCTCTAGAATATGTCTTTCTGGTTTACTTTCTCTCTCTATATATTGTCTTTCTTTGATGCTGAAATATGAGAGAGAATGATATGGATGATGATCATGTAGTGGTATGGTACTAAAACCCGGTTCTACGCCCTAAATCTATTATGTTTGGCTTATTTTATTACATGGACTAATACAATGTTATTGGGCTGAGGGGGTTTTGTGGAGGTAACCCTAACTGGGCTAGGCCCATTAGGGTATCATGATGGTGGCCATGAGGCTCTCTATATAAGGAGGTCTCCACCTCCTTATTAGAGGGTCATGCTCAATAAGAGCCACCACCACTTTTTTGTGTCTGTAAACAAGAGATCCTCAGGATTTCTTAGCAGTCACCTCCACACCCCCGAAAAACCATTGCAGGTCTCAAGCAGCCGAAGAAGAAGATCAAGATGTGGTTCGTTCGTCTCGAAAAACCGTGGAAACATCGTCATGGATCAGGTCAGATTCATTTCATGCTTCGACATTGGCGCCATCTGTGGGACCAACGAACTACCCTTCGATCTTCATCTCGGCTGTCAGATCTCTCCCAGGAAAAACCCAGATCTGGAAGTTTACAGAAAAAGGCTTCAAGGCTTGTTCTATTAAAGCTCAAAAAGATCCATAGATCTAAAAGAGGCTTCCAGATCTGTGCGAAAAGAAACTGCCGGACTCGAATGATCAAGTCTCCGGATCTGTGATGGTTTTAAATCTGCTCCGAGCTTCAGATCTATCCAGATCTGATTTACAGATCTAGATCTTGATTACAGACCTGGATTTTAGGTTTAAAATTGCAGGTCTAACTCTTAAATTGCAGATCCAAAAATTACCATTCCGCCGCCATGTACGCGCGCCCGCGGGTTCTCATTCCGCAGCCGTGCATGTGCCACCGCGGAAACCACCATGTGGGTTTTGCGCAAGAGACCTCCGCCATGCACGCGCACTCGCGAGTCACCACTCCATCGCCGTGCATGCGCGCATCAGGCCTCACGCCAAACTTAAAGGTTGGGAATCCTCATAATATCCCGTATGGCTACGCGCCAAACTTCAAGGTTGGGAATCCTCATAATATCCCGTATGGCTACGCGCCAAACTTCAAGGTTGGGAATCCTCATAATATCCCGTATGGCTACGCGCCAAACTTCAAGGTTGGGAATCCTCATAATATCCCGTATGGCTACGCGCCAAACTTCAAGGTTGGGAATCCTCATAATATCCCGTATGGCTACGCGCCAAACTTCAAGGTTGGGAATCCTCATAATATCCCGTATGGCTACGCGCCAAACTTCAAGGTTGGGAATCCTCATAATATCCCGTATGGCTACGCGCCAAACTTCAAGGTTGGGAATCCTCATAATATCCTGTATGTCTACACGCCATACTTAAAGGTTGGGAATCCTCATACCACATGCTCACGCACCACATATGCTCACGCATCACATATGCTCACGCATATTACACATGCTTACGCATCACATGCTCACACATGTCACAGCCTAACGCACGCGCATGCGACATCTGCGCGCGGCGCGGGATATAAAGCCTACGCGCACGCGCATGCAACATCTGCGCGTGGCGCATAACACAAAACCAAAGTCTACGCGCACGCGCATGCAACATCTGCGCGTGGCGCGGGACATAAAGTAGCTCGTAAGCCGCCTCACGCGCAAGCTCCACTATTATTACAGCTCATAAGACGCCTCGCGCGCAAGCTGTTATTATTCTCACAGCTCATAAGACGCCTCGCGCGCAAGCTGTTATTATTGTTATAGCTCGTAAGTCGCCTCACGCGCAAGCTTCATTATTATTATAGCTCGTAAGACGCCTCGCGCGCAAGCTGTTATTATTCTCACAGCTCATAAGACGCCTCGCGCGCAAGCTGTTATTATTGTTATAGCTCGTAAGTCGCCTCACGCGCAAGCTTCATTATTATTACAGCTCATAAGACGCCTCGCGCGCAAGCTGTTATTATTGTTATAGCTCGTAAGTCGCCTCACGCGCAAGCTTCATTATTATTATAGCTCGTAAGACGCCTCGCGCGCAAGCTGTTATTATTCTCACAGCTCATAAGACGCCTCGCGCGCAAGCTGTTATTATTGTTATAGCTCGTAAGTCGCCTCACGCGCAAGCTTCATTATTATTACAGCTCATAAGACGCCTCGCGCGCAAGCTGTTATTATTATTATAGCTCGTAAGTCGCCTCACGCGCAAGCTTCATTATTATTATAGCTCGTAAGACGCCTCGCGCGCAAGCTGTTATTATTCTCACAGCTCATAAGACGCCTCGCGCGCAAGCTGTTATTATTCTCACAGCTCGTAAGACGCCTCGCGCGCAAGCTGTTATTATTGTTATAGCTCGTAAGTTGCCTCACGCGCAAGCTTCATTATTATTACAGCTCATAAGACGCCTCGCGCGCAAGCTGTTATTATTGTTATAGCTCGTAAGTCGCCTCACGCGCAAGCTTCATTATTATTACAGCTCATAAGACGCCTCGCGCGCAAGCTGTTATTATTATAGCTCGTAAGTCGCCTCACGCGCAAGCTTCATTATTATTATAGCTCGTAAGTCGCCTCGCGCGCAAGCTTTTATTATTCATGCAGCTCATAAGACGCCTTGCGCGTAAGCTGTTATTATTCTTGTAGCTCGTAAGACGCCTCGCGCGCAAGTTTTCTTTATTCTTATAGCTCGTAAGACGCCTCGCGCGCAGGCTTAATTATTCTTATAGCTTGTAAGACGCCTCGCGCGCAAACTCTATATTATTCCTATAGCTCGTAAGTCGCCTCGCGCGCAAGCTTTATTATTCTCATAGCTTGTAAGTCGCCTCGCGCGCAGACTTTTATTACAACATGTCACCATCATGAAGAAAACCTCCCAAAACTCAAAAGACAATAAAGACAAGGCCAAAGAAAAGGGAAAAAACCGCCTCACACCTTATAAAGTCCAGCGCTCCACCTAGACGCTTGCGCGCCCAGGAGCAACGCTGGACTTGGGGGGCTTGTAGGGGTATGGTACTAAAACCCGGTTCTACGCCCTAAATCTATTATGTTTGGCTTATTTTATTACATGGACTAATACAATGTTATTGGGCTGAGGGGGTTTTGTGGAGGTAACCCTAACTGGGCTAGGCCCATTAGGGTATCATGATGGTGGCCATGAGGCTCTCTATATAAGGAGGTCTCCACCTCCTTATTAGAGGGTCATGCTCAATAAGAGCCACCACCACTTTTTTGTGTCTGTAAACAAGAGATCCTCAGGATTTCTTAGCAGTCACCTCCACACCCCCGAAAAACCATTGCAGGTCTCAAGCAGCCGAAGAAGAAGATCAAGATGTGGTTCGTTCATCTCGAAAAACCGTGGAAACATCGTCATGGATCAGGTCAGATTCATTTCATGCTTCGACAGATCATATACTGTTCTGATTTCTGAGTAATAATATTATTATTTTGCACAGGGGTTTACGTAAGCCATTTATTTTTCAACGTTCTCTTACAATATAAACGAATATTTCAAACAAGCTACCAGTTAAATTCATTATATTAGATATTCTATCTACTAAGGGTGTAAATGAGTCGAGTTCGAGCTTTATTTTCAAAATTCGAACTCGGTTCGGACTCGGCTCATTTACTATGTTTATTAATTATTTTTTTATATAATTATAATTATTTTTATTTTATATATTTCTTTCTATTATAACTTTATATATAACATAGTATATATTATTTAGTTATTTTTATTAATTTTTTCATAATATTATATATTATTAATTATTAAATATATTTTTTAAAAAATTATATAAATGACAGACTCGTTTAGGTTCACGAGTCAGCTCGATTAAGCTCGGCTCCATCGAGCTTTTTAACGAGCCAATATCGAGTAGCTCCCAAGCAGCTTGACTCGTTTGCACCCTTAGGATATACTCGTCTTTTGATCCGGGAAAAACCTCACCTAAGGCCAACGCCCGTGAACACTCGCCCAAAAGCACGAGAATACAGTAAGATAAAATTCGTTCAGTTCAACGATCCAACTAGTGAAAGCCATATATTTGTCAATATCTCATCATCACCTTTGTGCATGTAAAACTAAATGCTAGGGACAAGAATCGAGCATGTGTCACATGGAATACCAAGTCTCTCTTGTACCATACCATCACCAGCTTATTGACGTTCATTTGCATTATTTGTTCGGATATTCTTTTATTCGTAAAAATGAAGTAGATTTTAATAATCATTACTTTTTGCAATTAACCGAATAATAATCTCACATAGAAATTATTGTCACGAGTCCTGCCTTTCACATCAATTTTTTCATCAGACCTTCACTAAAAAAAGTATTTTAATATGATATTTTAGGGCTTTTGATTGGAAATTGAATGTGAATTAGCTGATATAAAACTTACAACGAAACTGTGCTTCTATTTGAGCGCTTAAACTTCCAGTTAACAAAAATTAAGTTATTTGGAGAACAGTTTTGATGTAAGTTTACGTCAGTCGATTCGTATCATTCTCCTGGTCAAAAAGTATTAAATCATTCGCTGAAACTCGGATAAAGCGTAACGAAGTTAAAGTTTTTTTAACGAGGTCCGGTGAGAAAAAAATGTTATGTAAAAGGTGGGACTAGTTATAGAATATTGTAAGGTAAGATTATTATTGGTCAAATGTAAAAAAAATGTATAATTGTTAAAATCCATTTTTCCAAAAAAAAATTGTTACAAACTAAAGCTCGTCTATTAGAATTCAAGATTGAACTTTACCTAGTAAGATTAACGAAAAGTATGATATAAATGAACAATTTTAACAAATATAATAACTTTAAAAAATTTATATAATAGATATATTATTACAAAGTAAGTATGACTGTATACATATATATAGACTTACGAAAAATAACTAAAAAGGTATATTTTATGATATACTAGGTTTTATTCCCCATATTATAGGGGTTGTTTTCATTTTTCGTTTATAATATTTATATATTTTTTTATTGATTATAAGGGGTTAATAATATACGTAGGGTTTGATAATGAAAGAGGTTCACAAATAAATGAGATGTTATAACCCCTTTAAAAGCTATCAGGTTTGGTGAGACCCATGACTCGCTTATTTTTTTCACTACAAAGTTGTTTCTTAATTATAAATAATATATAATTTTTTTAAAATGGATATTAATTTTAGTATATCCCTATTTCATAGGATTTTCTTATCAAATATTTGGTGAGATTAATTTTTAATACAATGAGATGTTATAACCCGTTTAAGGGTTATATGGGTTTTGAGAGACTCATACCCGTGAATTCAGGTCAAATACATGAGAACCTTCAATTTGCAAATAAAACAATCTGGTAGCTTGAGAGAATGTATGAAGCAATCATAGAGCTTTTAAAGGTTTTGGTTATATATGTTTAAGAAAACATTATAATTATAGAGATAATATAAAATAAAACTGTATGTATATAAATAAATAATTATGCATTAACGAGCCGAATTATCAATGTGTCAATCTTGAGCATTCGACAATTTATGTGAATCCTTATCATGTAAAGACCCCAATCAAAACACGGGTCGTTACCACCTATGTTGTTTAGACATGGTGTGCTGAACATATGAAACACACATGCATAGAACTATACGTGATAAATGAATATTCAACATCATAGCTTCATCCCTTTGGCGTACGCCTACATTGGCTAACCGTTTAACCGACATTTGTTCAACCCTGGAAAATTGATGTTGTGACTACATTAGGCTTTCATTCACTATCGTTTTCAACATTTTTTGTTTTTCGTTAGTTATGCTTTTAAGCGTTTTATTCTTTGTTTAGGTTTTCTTATTATTTACTTTTCTTTTATCCTGTTTTTCTTCGTAAATCCATTCCTTCACCTCCCTTCATATTTACAACTTTCTTTAATCTTCCCTCTCACTTATTTTGTTTTTGGTTTTTTTTTTCTCTCCAAACAAATAATACTTTGTTGTTGATGATCAAGCAAGTATGGTTTATTCGATGCACATAACCATTTTAACTCACTAGAATCTACGTATGTTTGCATCGCTTGTTTACCTCCGTTCCTCACATTTAGAATTATCTTCAGTTTAATCACGTCATTTAAGCTTATTTTCGTGTTAAATCGATACAATATCAAAATAATATATGATTAACATGTTATATGATAATAAGTATTTCGTAATTTAACTTTATAATAAAGCTTTTATTGATGAATGTGAGCAAAAAATATATTTTGCATCTTAGTAGCCAATCTTGAAGTCAACCAAGGCTCTTATGTCAACATGACACGGTAGTTTAAAGCATAATATTCTAAGACTCCCCATTCATGATTTTGTCATGCTTAATTAATTAAGTATAGTTTATTTACAGTAGTTACAAGGATGTGTTGTTAATTTGACAGGGCATTAGAAATTTAGAATTATCAAATGGAATTCAAACTTACAAGATCCATCTAAAAGCTTATTTTACTTTTAAATAATAATTTCAGTTTTTATCCTTATATACATATAAAATAAACAACCATCTTAATACATAACCAAACATTATTATTAACAACGTGATGTATTGAATAAAGTTGTACTTGAGTTGAGGTGTTTATCTCGATCCGAATATTTGATAACAAATTGGAATCATAAGTATGGTATATTTATTTATTATGATAATAGGTATTGCAACTTCAAATCTAAATGTCTTCTTTGACGTTTTCTCGGGTAAGTGTTCGTACAAGGCTTTAGGACTCATGAGGCTTTTAGGCTGTTATTACTATAAAACGTGTTATTTAATTGACTTTAATTCATAGTACATCATTAATGAAAAGGGTTGAAGGAAATTATTATTTAAGTCAATACATAATAGGCTGTAGGAGAAAGAAAAGAGATAATTAGATAACCAATGGCATTGCAAATATGAGGCGGAAATAAATACAAACGTCCTTTTGTCTCATTTATTAACTATTTCATTGGTTCCTACAAATACAACTTGACTTTAATAAAAGTCTGCCGGTCCCTTTGTGGGCGCTTACAAAACGGCAGGGATGTCGGACTCAATACGTATCAAAGTTTTCAGAATGTGGGGTTTAAAATTTTCGAATGAAAATAAGTAAGTTTATACCACGTATAAAAATTCTCAGAAAGAAACGGGTAAATAATGCTAAAAGTTCTCCTATTTTTGATTTGACTTGGAGTTTTCAACTTTTAAACTTATTATCGCGTTATTTGAATTTTAAAATGAATATGTAAAACAACCGATTGAAACATTGATGTTCGTAAAACAATCAATGAGCTTAGGTCAATTGGCATTGGAGGAAAAGTGAGTATTTGGGATTAAGGTCGCAATGCTTCAAGTTCGAATCCGATCACAACCGGGATTTACCAAAGTGGATCTTCGGGCGACGGGGTTTTCCCCGGAACAGGCGATAGCTTGGGCTGTCCAGCGTTGTCTATGATAAGAGAGTATGAGACACTTTTTTTCATTGATTACCCCCAGATAGCCGGACGTTATTTATCGATGTTTATTAAAAAAAGTTATTAAATACTTGTATTTTGAAATCACATTTAAAGTTACTGCACTTTCATTTAAATAACAATAATATTATTTTAATACACATTGATTGCTCAAAATATATTATTTTCTGAATATTTGAAATGAGTATCATATTATTAAAAAGATTTGACTTTTTATTACAATCTCTAATTAAAAAGCTGGCCAGCATGAAACGAAACTAAAATTTTAAGGGCCCTGATATATGCACCATAATGGGTCAACTTTGAAAAGTTTAATGGAGAGAGAAAGAGAAATAAGATTGTCAGCTTTCCTCTTTTTCATAATTTTGTGTCAGTCTTAACTTTTATTTTATTTTTTTGGTCAAACAAGATATGATCAGCTTTTTTATCTTTGAAAACTTCAATTTAACTTTCCAAATCACTTTCTCTCTTGATCAGATACAAACCTTAGAAAACACCATTTGTATTGAAAAGAAAAATACAGTTAGAAAGTTAACATTAATTCTATATCACTAAAACTTGATCATCTACGTATTATAAATAAGAATACTTCAATCAAAAACTTAATCAAAACTTGATATTCCAAATCAGTAAACAAATACAAGTTAATAAGTTAATAAGGTAATAATATTTAATTCAAAGCCACCATTCACCACCACTCACCACCATCCCCTGCCAGTGCCATCCACCACCATCCCCTACCGTCCGTCGCCATCCACCACCATCCACCACCGCCATCCACCACCATCCACCACAGATCTAAAAATACAAGTAAAAAAAGTTATTCATTTCTTTTATAAACATCACACATTTATTTCTTTTATATTTGAGTTTCTAATAATTATGTTTTTTTTATTTGAATAGATGTCGACTTTTTATGAAAATGATTCAATGGGATATGATGAAATTATTATGACTACACCACAATTTGCTACTAATCAGGTACAATATCCATTAAAAAACATAGTTTATGACACCATCTATTGTTGTTATATTATTAACTTTTATTTTTATTGTTGTTATATTATTAACTTTTATTACTAGTATTATTATTATTTTAATATTTTAATACTAGTATTATTATTATTATTATTATTAATTTGTAGGTGTTCCGGTCTCGTGAAGATTTGGTGGAATGGGTACAAAAGTTGGGATACTCACTTGGTGTTGTCGTCGTCACAAAAAGGTCGAATCAAGACTATTTACAACGAAAGAAATAAGATTCGCTTGATCGAGCAAGAAGGCAAATCTCCAATGCAGGTTCTCCTATCCTTTTTGCATGATAATAATTACGTCTATGAATTTACTACAACCGGTTTGAATGAGTTGGAAAATATATTCTTCGTTCATCCAACATCATTCGACATTTGGCGTGCATTTCCACATATATTGATTATCGATTCAACTTACAAAACGAACAAGTATAACATGCCTTTTGTTCAGATTGTTGGTGTAACTTCAACCAACAACACGTTTTCCATAGCTTTTGCCTTCATGCATAATGAAAAGACAGTTAACTATACATGGGTCTTAAATTGTCTAAAGTTGACTCTAGACAAGTGTATGCTCCCACGTGTTATAGTTACAGATAGGGAATTGGCTCTGGTAAATGCATGCAAAGAAGTTTTTCCAGATGCTGCTCAATTGCTTTGTAGATGGCACATTGAGCAGAATATATTCAGAAGATGTAGGAACTTTGTTAGGTCAAGAGGTGATTGGGATAAATATAGTTCGTTGTGGAAGTCACTGGTAGATTCTGCAACGTTGGAATCTTACACGGAAAATTACCAGATACTTGAGTCATTTCTGATAAAATTTCCACGTATGTTTTCTATATTTCCACATTTAATATATATATATATATATGTATATGTATGTTGCGATGTTATTTTATATTTCTCATACAAGTTTATTTCATTTCAGGTGTTTCAGATTATGTAAATAAAAATTGGTTGAAGGAATACAAGAAAATGTTTGTGTCTCTCTGGATTGATCAACATCTAAACTTTGGAGAAAACACAACCAATCGAGTCGAAAGTGCGCATGCGAAGCTCAAGGATATATTCACTCCAGGTACAAAATTATTATATATTTTATTACTTGAAATTTAACACGTATATTATAAAATAATCATTATACAAAATTCGTTTTAGGTAAAATCGACATTCGGGAACCTCGTGTCCAAAGGAATACTCGTGGACGACCGAGTTTGAAGAAAACGCAACAAAAAAGGCATGACGATCCCGTTCGTCAACAGTCTTGCAGATTTACAACTGATAAACCTCCCCTTCAGCGAACCGACTCCCATATGCCTCCGAGGCATAGTTCATATGTGCAACCCGTAGAACGTGATTATGCCCAAGAGCTTACAAGGCACAATTCATTAAGGGACCATGACAATTCTCCCGGTTACAACAGTGGATGGGGGAACTACGAAACACTTGGTTTTTACGGGAACTATGATGATCATCCAACTTACAATAGTGCATACGTGAATACTGGTGAACAAACGTATTTTGGAAGCACTTCAAGTGTAATAGATGATTTATTCGGGTTTAACCAGAATACTGCTGAACAGACGTATTTCACCAACACTGCAAGGGTAACAGAATATGATTTCATGGGGTTGAGCCAGCATAGTGTTACATGTCAAAAATCAATAGACTATCGCACTTATATTGGTGAAATTCCAAAAATATTTCAACCGTATGTGGAGGATATAGAAAACGTCGACGGTGATGGAAATTGTGGGTTTCGGGCTACAGCTGTTGCTCTCGGGTACCACCAAAATGATTGGGCATCAATCCGAAGGTCCCTAATTGAGGAGATGGTGCAGTATGAACAACTTTACAGACTCACTTTCAACGACAAAAACAATACGGTGGACGAATACAATGCTGTGTTCTCATCCTTGAACTGGTTTGGTAAAGGTTTTGCACCAACACAATACTGGATGATTATGCCAGAGACGGGGTATTTGATTGCAAACAGGTTTAACGTCATTTTTCATTTCATTAGTAAAGATAATAATAGTAGCTCGACAATATTTCCGCTTTGGAGAGGACCTGACCAGTTCCCAGAAAAAAGAATCATTACAATGGCACTGGTGCATTCAAATCATTATGTAGCGGTGAAAATGCAAGGCGAGTTTCCAATGGGTGTCACACAAAAGTTATGGACACTAAACAGACAAACTGCCGCATCTGAGTGGGAACAAATATATCAATCACGTCAACAACTATATAAAGATTGGATATGGAAACCTCCTGTATATAAAGTTATAGATTAATTGTATATCTTATTTATTTGTCCTTTATTTATTTAATTATATATCTTGTTTATATATAAGTAATAATAGTATAATAAAATATAAAATAAAAATAAAATTGTAATTAGTTTAATAAAGAAATAGTAATTAGTAATAATATAAAGAAAAAGAAAGAAAAAGAAAAAATTAAACAAAGAAAAATAAAACGTAATCATTACAATGGGTGTCACACAAAATCATTACATAATCATTAAAAAGAAAAAGAAAAAATTAAACACAATCATTATTTAATAATTAGCGGTGTAAAATGAAATTTAAATGGTGTATTTAGCTCACCCCAATTTTAAAATATGGAGTCAAATATGCCGTGTGCCTTTGAATCAGTAAAAATGGGACCCTTGAGAGAGAAGCCGGTTGCAGTCTTTGGTGTGAAATCAAAATCATGACTTGGTCTTTTTATACAAATTCTTTTCTCAACAATTAAATAAACAAACTACAACAATTTAATACGAATAATAATAATATCAAAAACAAAATTTGCTTACACAAGATTTGATTCTAGTTTTGGACATTTTAAAAACAACTTTTGTTAGAGAAATAAAAAAAGTAGCCGTTTGGACGTTTACGTGAAACAACGTAATTGTATATTTATAAATCTGATATCTCAAAACTGGAAACAATATAATATATACATGGTTGGTTATACTAAAAAGCCAATTATGTCTAGAAATTGTAAGAAGCCATAACAAGTAAGGCAATGAGTAAAGCTAATAGCAATAATCTCGGATGCAGATAATTCACCAAATTAAAATAAATAAAACACTATGTTGGTAACATCAATAAAACACTATGTTCGCCATGTTAAAAATAAATAAATTACTATGGCTGAAATAAATTAAAACACATCATACAAACAAAATGCCATGTTGTAATAATTAAACATCAAGTTGTTAAAAGAGAGGAACCACCGAAATAAGCATTTTGAGTCAAAAATATTATGTTGCTAGAAGAACAATAATATTGATAACTTAATTTCTTATATGTGAATTTTAGCCCTAAATTGAACCACTAATTCAAGAATACTCATAAAATCACTCTTTTACTTAAAACAACCTCCGATGAATTCAATTATCCAACACAAGAGAGGAATCAAAACCTATCTCGGTTAAACAACCATCTCCTAGTTTTCCTAAGACAACTCATACCCTAGAAAGTCTATTCATAAATAACTAAGACAGATTTATCATGTGGACTAGTTAGTTACCTTTCTTTAGCTTTCGTTTTATTTTAATCATTAACTAGTTTAACTTGTTAGTAAATAATTAGTTGATTTAACTTTCTTCTACTTCGTGTTATTTAAATCATTGTAAATAACCCTAATTGTTTTATAATTGCATTTTGGTTAACAAAATACACCAACGTCAAGGCGTGTAACTATTGATAGATGACACATGTATCCATTCATTAAAGCAAAACCCTCCCATTGGCTAAGAAATTTGTTTTCCAAACCATATGACATGTCTCAGTTTGTGATGAGGCAGATATTGCTAATTACAACCACAACTTTTAAGTATTTATTTATTTTTTTATCAAAATTGAAATTCACACTGAATCTTGAAAACAGATAAATGTGTTCTTAGCATACCGATATTTAACGAATTGTTTACTAGATGAATACCATATGAAGCGCCTCTTGTTTTGTCGGGAGATCGCAGTGCTTGGACTTGTGGAAACCTATAAATGGTTATGAGGATAGCAAGACTACGGCTAAAGATTTTTCGTGTTAGATTATGAAATTATGTTTCATGTGTGTACCATACGTGCCACATTCTAATTCATGGATTCGACACGCCACACAATGCTTATGCAAGGGTTTTGGTACTAGGTGTTGTATGCTGATTGGTTATTTGATTTGGAAATAAAAAGTCTATATCCAAATTGACAAAACTCTTGGTCAATAGTGTTTATCTTGTCAATTGATCCTACATCTCTTATTAACGTGGATATACTATTTTTATATTATAATAAAAGGATCCAATTACAATAAAAAGGTAGATAAGCGGATAACAAACTGCACCGCCACCCCCTTATTAACACTAGTATGAAACCCGCGCGATACTGCGGCGGTGACAATTTGTAACACGATATTTATTTATGTTAATTTATCAATCATCTCGTGATATAGTGTATAGTACTTATGTTAGTTTTCTTTTTCGTGTAATATTTTACAAAAGTTTATTACGTTAATTGTTTTTTATTCTTATTTAAGTTTTCAAGTTAGTAGCATCAATACGGTCTATCTATATTATAAGCCTTACATATATTAAATAAGGGATGATTTAACATTAAAGTTATCATCTACTTCCAAAAACGATTTTTCAGTGCAATAGACTAAACACAAATAACAAAAATGTCATTCACAAACATAATAATTAAACATTTAAAATTTGGGTGTTAACCACTTGAATCGTGATGAGATTAATTTTAGTCATAGAGTTTCCACACATCAATTACGTCATCTACATTATTCGACCATCGTTCTTCATTGTTATAAAAAGAGTTAAAAGGTTAGGTCACACCAATGTTTAGTGTTATAAGCGCGCCATTGATCCATGTGGCTGGATATGGTTAGGTCATGTTAACTTTTTTTTTTGTATATATATATTTTTAAATATTATCATTTGTTGTATTTGTGCTTGAATTTGCGTCGGTTCACAACATGTTTTTTTATTTTTATTTTTGGGCTGTTACGAGTTTGTTATTAATTAAGTTTTTGGTTTAAATCCGGTGTCGTAACCTGATAATGACCAGATTTGTGTGGGTTCACCATCGCAACACAAGTTTTTGTTTGCTGTTTAAAAAAGTTGTAGTTGATGACTTACTATATATAGCATCAGTCTCGCATTAGTGTGTTACCTAGTTCATTTTAAAGTGTAACTCGTATATTTAACTAAGATTGATTTTTACTTATATATGGATTTTTTAATAGTTTACCATCATTAAATCTTATATGTTATATGAATTTTGATGCATAACGTATTTTTTAAAACTAAGTTCAAAATTGTTAACAATGCTAACTTTTTATTTATTTCTATCGAGGTACATTTTAATAAAATATGAATAAAGATACATACATAAGCAAAAAAAAAGAAAAAGCTTCCAAAAGATTAAAAATAAAAAAGCTAAAACTTACACCTTTCAAAAACTTGTACATTCATGCAACGATGAGTTGTACGTTATAATCCGCACCTTGATATTTAACAAACTTTATATCGAAACGTCGACAAAAACATGCACATCACAATAGTGCATTCAGTTTTTCTAATACATTATAAATTAAAAGAAATAGAAAGAAACAAAAAAAATAATTAAACTTGTCAAATGAATTAATAAATTTAAGGGGTGGAAAGGTAACTATGATATAAATTTACAAAAGTTTAATATATTTGAGGGGTAAAATATGTAATTATAATTTAAAGAATTAAATGTGTGCATTGATTTAAAGGCAATTATACCCTCTTAACCACCTTAAGGCATGCAATAAAGGCGGTACAATAAGCAATGAAAGTCGGACCTCTTAAAAATTAAGAGGTCCTTGACTCCTCCATTATATATTACTAGTCATATGCCGCGCGATGCAGTGAGTAACAATACTTAAAGGCTGTTAGCGAGCCAAGCCTAGGTTAGCTCGAGTTCGACTCAAACTTAATGCCCTACCGACTCAACTCAGCTCGAAATTAAAGCTGAAATCTTAAATTCGAGTTCGACTTGATTAATAATCAAGCTGACTCGCTCGACACAATTTGGGACTACGATATATTTTAAACTTGTAATTATTTTAACTCTTAAGTTTTATATAAACTTACCTTTTTGTTTTTTCATATATGTTTCATCGTTTTATATAATATAGTATATATTACAATTATTTTTTTTTACTTGAAGTTATTTCACATTTAAATATAGATTTCAATTACAATTTCTTTTACCTAAAACTGCATCATCTTAAAAAAATTTATTTAATGGTAAGAGAATTATTCAACACATGCTATCATGAAACTTAAATAAATTAAATGGATTAGAACAATTTTAGAAATAATTTAAGAAACTTACTTTATGTTTGAAAATTTCGAACAGAACATTCATGATGATATGTAGTTTGTTGTCAATTTGGTAGCCGGTGTGAGGCAAAGAATCAGGTTCTCTCGACTTATATGTTTGACAATTTCGAACGAAACATCCACGAGGATACTAATATAAAGTGATACGGGAAACAAACTCTTATTTGAATACTTCCTATGGAAGTGCGATAACATTTTATACATAATAACATAAGAAAAAACAACTGCATGCATTTTAATCGTTGTAATACGTGTGCTATATAATTGTTTGTGCCATGTTAAACCGATGAAATGATAATTTTATTTTATGTGATTATACATTTACTCCAGTTAACATAATCCATATGTTCTTTTGAAGTAAAAATGTGTCTGTATTTACTCATAATAGTTTTAATATTTATGACTATGTGATTTTTTAAATTTTTTATTTCGTCATTTTCCCTCATTTTTGTTCATAAATAATTAAAAATAATTTCATCTATTCAAAATATATATGCTTTCAAGTGGAATGATGTTTCACATGTTGGTTATATAAAAAATAACAGACGTGATTTTAAAAATATAAGAAAGGAATGTGATTTTGGTTTATCATGCTTTAATTGTGTTTAGTAAAAATAAATATGTGAAATTTTGATGTATCTCATTTGACATTAGATTATAAGAATAGTATTTTTATAAACAATTTTCAATTTTGTTAGCTTTAAAGGGAAAATTGGTCTCTAAGGTATAATTTAAAAATTTGTAACTACCAACCATATTATAATAATGATTAATTGACTTGTACATTATTGTGTAGTAAACTTATACATTATAATTGATAACTTGATATTGAATAAAATTTACATCGAAACGTTGCAAAAAATATGCACATCGCAATGGTAAGTCCGATATTTTTTATAGCATAATATATTAAAATATATATAAAGAATAAGAATTTTAAATAAAGTTGTCAAATTGAGTGTTAAAGATGAGGGGGTAATTATGTAAGAATCTTTAAAATTTACAGAAGGTAACTATAATTAAAGGGTATAAATTGTAACTATTTTAATTAACATGGAGACACACGGTTATATTTGATGTTGCAATGACTTTTTTGCCCATCTTAAAGCTTGTAACATGTGCTTTATGAGTTGTAAAACTCTTAAAATTACACTCTTAATTTTGCCCATCACTCATGCTTTATATATATATATATATTAGAATGGTGCCAGCGCGATGCGGCGGGATACAAAAATCTTAGTAATCATGTAACAATTATGAATGTTCAGGGTTCGTTTGAAAACGTTTAAACCAATGTTTTAAAAACCGGTATTTTACTCATACCGGATTTGGTTAAAAAATGATACAACCGGTTGAATCGGAATGTACCGGGAGGTTCAACTGGGTTATATAATTTACCTTGTAATTCCATATATATACACCTTCAACTCAAAAAATAACCCAAAAATACATTAATAAACATCAAACTTGAACCAAATATCGCACATGAACAATTATCGAATCAAATAGAAAGTCTATACTTTGTGTACGAAATTAGTTGATTACAAAAGATGTAAATAAACCAACATGGATTTGCATGATACAAAATTGGTTGATTAACTAACCGTCGTTTATCGTGTTTACTCGTTTCAATTTTATCCGCTATGTTAAAAGTCATTTTTAAAAATACGGGCCGCAAAAAACATCAAAAATCTTTTGGATTTAAAACCGGTATTTTTTTTTTAAAATGGCGGTACGATGTTCTAGCAAACTGCCCATATATACCGGGCTCTAAATAACGGTAGCCTTACGAAAATCCGGTATAACCGGTTTAACCGGCTGGTACGTACTTGTTTTTAAAACACTGGTTTAAACCAATCACCACTTTTGGTCAGCCGGTTTCTAAACATAGAAAACAGTTTGGTTTATGGTTTATACCGAAAATCGGTCATATAAAATTGGACAGAACTGTAGACTTATTATTGAAGTTCAATGCGTGAAACCAAACCGTTTGTAACGATTCAGTTTAAATTTTCAATGGTTTAGTTTCGGTTTTCAATGATAAAAAATCAAACTAACGGTTAATTTGGCTCACGGTTTAACTTAGAAATCGTTAAAACCGAATTGTGAACACCCATATATAACGTGTTAATTTTTTTAATTGAAAAAAAACTATAGCAATACCATACCCAAATTAAAGACAATAAAATTCTCATTTTTATGGTGCAGGTTTTAAAAAAATATATTAACGTATGAAAAAGTTACAGCCGTTGGAAAATCATTGGTGGGAAGTTGGTTTACAATTAAAATAAAAATGAATACATGGGTAAAGATGAAGGTTCAAAATTGTAATTATTTCTTAAATTTATAAATGTCGAGTAAAGTTGAGGGGACAATTTTGTAACTATTTCTATGCATATTTTATAATGGACAATTTTATCTCTACCTTACATGCTATACAAGGTGTACCTTATGCTTTATAACTTGTAAATTACTCAAAAAATAGATGTTTTAATTTGTCTATGTCTCATGCATTATATATAATATAGATATATAGTATAGAGAGAGATTATTTGTTAATTTGGCAAAAGACCCCACCCTATATATATAGTACAAACTTTGCATGCCTCCAAAAAGGACTAGACCAACAAATTTATATAATTACAATTTCATTAGGAGTTGTACTCTATGTGATTGTACACTATGTTTTAGAAGAGTTTTGTGCAACTTTAGTTGTGTAATATGAAGTTTATTTTGTACATTGTTATGATTGAACCTTTAAACCCACCACACTTCCACCACTTCAATTTTCTTTATCGGCTTCTCTGCAAAGCGATCGACGGAAATCTTTGACGGCTTTGGTTTCTCAAGACGAGAGTGACGGTGGAGGTTGACGGCGGCAACGATAGAAACCGTTGCCAAACCTTGGGTTTTTGGCGATGATAGCGACTGTGGTGATCGGCGACTTCGGCGTCTTTCGATTCTTCATAGGTCATCGGAAACCTTCATCTTCTCCCTTGCATGAGTCGTCGGGCGTTGTTATTGGCTGGTATATTTTGTTTATTTCATAGTTTTGGCTTCGTTTAGGGTTTAAGCTATACCTAAAATTGGTTCATTTTTGCAGCAATTGTTTATATGATGTAACTTCAATTTCATTGATCAATTATTATATACATAATAATACTTATAATATATACACACGAACACATAATGATTACAAATATATGATAAGTGACATCTCTCCTTTTGGATATGCATTATAGCTTTTGCAATTAACAAACTTCTTTAGTCATGTACATGCATGTGTTCTATATATTAGTCATGTAGTAAACGGGATGATGAGCTTTAGGGAGAAACAAGGGTAACGACTTAAAAAACTTTGGGTTAATTTGGCTCCTGATACCATGATAGTAATCATATATATTGATAAATTTTGAATGTCTTCATCGGTTGATAGTAGTATCCAGGGCCGTCGATAGGTACAGAGAAATGAAGCTGGGGCTTTAGGCCCCTACTTTTTAAGACCTCAAATTTTCAAAACAAAACTGAAATGTTATTGAAATGTGTGAGGAATTGCATTAGTTATGTATTTGCAAAAATTAATGATAATATTTTGATTTATTTGGATTGAAAACAATAAGAAAAATCTTACAAGACTCTGTTTTAAAACATTGTTTTAAGTAGAGTTGATAATCTTGACCCAAACCATTTCAAATGGGTTGTTTTAGAAATTATATGGGTTGGTTTGGGTCATAGATTTTAACTAAATTGCTTAAAATGGGCCACTTGAAATTCCACCTTCTTATTCTCGGGTCAAAATGGGTTGACAAAGTTAAAGAAATGGGTCAATGTGGGTTAGTGTCTTAAGTAAAAGTGGCAGGCTCGGGTTGAAACGAGTTTTGAATTTGAACGAGTTCGGTTTAGGTTTTGGCTTGGATTAGGTTTCGAGCTGACACGAGTTTTCGCGCTGGACGGGTTGGGTTTCAAAGCACTGGACGGGTTGGGTTACGTTTTTTTTTGGTCGGTTTCAGATTCGTTTTGGTCGGCTTTTCAGTTTCATTTCTATTCGGTTTTAGTTTTTAAGTTTCGTTTTGATCATTTTTTCCGGTTTCGATCGATTAGGTTCTGTTTTGGTTTATTGTTTCATTTTCGTAGACTTTTTGGTTTCAGTTCATTTCTCGGGTTTTTTTTTTCTGAAACGAGAATAACGGAGGAAATGTTTTAGTTATTTTACCTTTTTTCGTTTTTAATTTATATTTTGAGTTATGATTTTTTTTTTTGAATTTTTTAGGGGTTTTTGATGATAATAAAAACCCTTAAAAAAATTAATAAAAAAATCACAACTCAAAAATATAAATCAAAAACGAAAAAAGCAAAAAAACTAACGCGTTTCCTTCAAAACCCGAGCCAAACAAAATCAAAGAATAGCCCAAAAATCCAAGTGGTTTAGAAATCTTTTAGAACAAATTACCAAAAAACCCCTATTGTCATCTACGATTTCTAGATAGTTTCAAGGCCAACAAAGAACTCCTGTTCTCTTTAATCCTTAACATCCTCCTCTTCCTTGCAGCAGCTGCTGCATTTTTAAACCTTAAAACATTATCCATCACCAACCAACTTTGATCCAACGGCTCATAAGTCTCCAAATGAATATTGACACGTGGATCAATCTGATTCAGCAACCCAAATCTACCACCACCATTACCGTTTGACTTTGCCACTCCCACCAGTTTGCTGTTGTTGGGATCTACCACCAACTGTTGAACACAATTTTGTTGTTGTGGTGTTGGAGGGGTAAACATGGTAATTTGTTGATGACATTGTTGCTGGCTTGTTTTCATAGGACTGTTCCATAGATGAATATCTTCTTTCATGTTTCTTGGATAATTTAACTACAATTAATTCAAAATATTTAATTAAATAAATTTATTCAAAATCCATCCTAGAGTACAACATATGTCTACTACATTAAGTACATTAAGCATTACTGCATTACCTTTTGTCTTTTTGCTTTGAGTTCCATATTTTCATAACTAAGTTCTTGATGAAGGGTTCTCGTAGCTTTAACATTCTGTTCAAACAAATAATTAATTAATAATCAATTTTATTTTTCAAGAAAAAAAAAACTCAAAATAAGTTAATAATAATATTGCAACCTTCATCAAATCATCTCTTTCTTGATACATTCTATTATGCATCTCCATCAAATCATCCCTTGCCTGTAACACAATTCACAATTCAAATTCAACATTAGAAAACACCAAGACAGTCAACAAAAAGTCAAAAATCAAGAAGACAACCATTAACCCACTGAAGAGGTAGGTCCCAGCAGAGCCCAGTTGGACCCGCAAGACTCACCTTGAACAGGGACGTCTGCGCAACGACCAACTGCTCCCGCAGGACCCACCATGCTCAGAGAAAACCTTACGCGCAGTACGCCAGCTGTACCCGCAGGGAATGCCTCCCAATGGTGAAGTACCCCGCTTGTTCCCGCAGTTGCGGATACAAGCCATCAGGGAAGGCTACCCGCACTGACAGCAAGGCTACACGCACAAGGCACTAGCTACTTCAGTAGTCACATGAAGGAATGAGCAAGGCGGGAATAATCCCGCCTAAATGAGCCAGTCCGTATGCTTCTGGAAGATCTTTTGTACTATACCTACTAAGGTATGGACAGAACAGACGATCTGACCAGAACAGCCCATGAACCAATCACAGGGTGACAGCTCACCGACAACAGTACGAGGAGGAGCACCCTCTAGTACTGTTTGTCACTATTAGCCGCTGCCTACTCACCAACCCTTACTATGGGACGTGCGCAACCTACAGTTGGTGGAACAGTGCATAGCCGGCAGTAAAGGAACAGTATACAGCCGACCTTGTTACTGTCGGCCGTAGTCTATCCACCAACCAGCATGGCCTGTGCGTAGTCCACTGTTGGTAGAACATGAATACTATTCAGCCGGCTGTACCTTCTAGGAAACCTACCTTCGGCTATAAATACTCCAACACCTTGGAATGGTAAGGACATCATCTGATATCTCATTCTTATATAGCAATCTCTTAATATACACTTATATTCAGAGCAATCTAGTCTGATTCTCACGCCGGAGGGTGGTCACAAGGAGGAACCCCCCCCCTTCTCAGTGACGAGCTTACGGTGTCTGTTTTGCAGGTCACCTGAAGAACAACCTTCTCTGCTGGACCTCATCCTCGTGGGAAACATTACTTAACCCCCAGATTATCCGTAATCTGGCCCGGGTCACTTAGTGTTTCTTCATTGGCGCCATCCGTGCATAAAAGCTAGAACTAATTCTTAGTTTTTTCAAAAATTTCTGAAGAAATGGTTAACGTTACTCCGGTCCTAAGGCCAGTAAGCGACCAAGAAACCCCGGTAACCACAACCCCAGCAACTGGGGGGAACACCGGCGGTTATACAAATTTTACGAACACTACCCCGGTTACCCAAGCCGGGGCAAGTGCAGTAAACAATATTCCACTGGGGTTCACTGATGCCCAGTTGGAGAAACGAACGAGAGTCCCTCGCCAAACACTAGATCAAGTTAAGGCGTGGGCCGAAGCACGTCAGAAAGAGTTCCAAGCTGAGTTGGATGAACGCTTGCGTTCAGTTCAACAGGCTGACGAATTCGGCAGTACTCGCCAACATCTCAATATGAACAGTGAGTGCGAGTACTCAGACGATGAGCGGGAAGAATCCGATACCGACGCAAACCCTCGCCATAAGGCAAAAGGGAAGCGTAAGGAAACGGACTTCCAACCGACAAGGAATTTTGGGGAAGCCTTTAAACCAACGAATGCGGAGAGAAACCCGCGTGACTTCTCCAAAACCTTTAGACCAACTGCTGCAAATGCAGGAAAGTCAAAGTTTGCAAGGGACATTGCGGAAGCAATCGCCCCGAGAAGTGCCAAACAAATGTCCAACATCGGCACTTATGATGGTCTATCCGACCCAGACGACCACTTGAACAGATTCATCGCGGGGGCAACCGTCAGTAACTGGACGGAACCCACGTGGTGTTATATGTTCCAGATGACTCTGGTTGGAGCGGCCAGGGCATGGTTCGATCGTTTACCGGTCCATCACATCTATGATTGGGCGGACTTTCAGAACAAGTTCAGCCAACACTTCAGCCAACAAAGGAAATATACTGAGGAACAGTGGACGATCCTCAACTGCGTTAGAGAGGAGGATGAATCTTTACTAGACTTCATCACTCGCTTCAACTCCAAAAAGCTAAGTCTGGGCAACATAAGTGAAGATCTTGTTCGCGCCGCTTTCATCCAGGGCGCCGAATACCCAGAGCTTATCCGCACATTGACGGGTAAGGACGGCATGCCATCCACATGGGATGCCATCATGACGGCGGCCAAGCGCTTTGCCGAGACGGAAAAGCAACTGGGAAGGGATCTTCCCCAGAGTACACACCTCTACACGCAAAGGACTAGAGAAAACAATGTTCGGATCGCCCGGCAGAACAAAAAGAGGAAGCTAGGTATTTGGCAGTCAAGGGTAAACTTTGACACCTCATCCAGCTCTCACCCTCTTGTTGGCGGAAGAAATAACACACACCCTTCAAGCCAAAAACACCGGTGGACGCCACTCACCAAAAGCGTCACAGAGATATTTGCCACTGAAAAACTACCATGGCCAAAAGCTCCAATGATCCGGCAGCGACCTAATGCGGATCAGAGCAAATCCTGTGACTTCCACGGGACAAAAGGTCATAGTACGGAAGAGTGTACATCCTTGAAGGATATTGTTGAAACATTCGTCAAGGATGGAAGACTTGCACACCTTGTGGCATCAATCAAGAAGGGAGGAAGGAACGATAACCGGTACCGAGGCAACGGATGAAAGCCCGTTGACATCAGCATCAACATGGTTCATGGTAAGAACAGAGGAAGAAAAAGGCGAACGATAGAACCATGTGCGTGGAAGGAAGCTGAGGTGCGCTTCCCGCGAGTGCCAGGAGGACCCAGCAAAGAAGGCCCTATCGTTATCAAAAGCCAGCTGGGGCACTACATCACTTCTCGCACTCTTGCTGACAATGGCGCCTCGTCAACGGTGATGTACAGGCAGTTCTTCGACAAGCTAGATGACGAAGACAAGGAACGCCTGGAAACGATCCACGCCTCGATGGAAGGGTTCGATGGCAGCACAAACACCCCCCTGGGTATCCTATCTTTCCCCGTCACTCTTACGGACGGGAATCACTCACGCACAGAAGACGTGGATTTTGTCGTAATGAGGAAGCCACACCACACGTACGACATTCTCTTCGGAAGAGACGGGATGGCAAGATTCAACGCCGTGGTATCCTCAGTCCACGGCATGATGGGATGGCCAACAGCTGAGGGTGTAGCGATGATCACCGGCATTCCCCAGGTATGCATCGCATCTGTCTCATCTAAACCCAAACCAAAGATGGCTAAACCAACCATCACCGAACCAGAAAGATGGGCCTTCAATGGCAAATACCCTGACCAGGCCGTTTCCATTGGCCCAACAGTTGTTGATCCCACACGCACCTTACTCAAGCGCTTATTACAGAAAAACGCTGACATCTTCGCATGGACACCAGCTGACATGACTGGTGTACCCCGAAGTAAGGCAGAGCATAAGCTCAAATGCGATCCGGCTGTTACGCCAATCGTACAAAAGCGCAGAGTAATGGGACCAGAACAAACTAACGCGTGTAGAACCCAAGTCAAGGAACTCCTTGACGCAGGCATCGTACGCGTTAGTAGATATCAAACATGGGTTGCAAATCCCGTTATGGTACCGAAGAATAACAAACAATGGCGCATGTGCATAGATTTCAAGGACTTAAACAAAGCATGCCCCAAAGATTGTTATCCGTTACCCGAAATTGATCTTAAGGTGGATTCGTTAGCACCGTTTCGCCTTAAATGCTTCCTGGACGCGTATAAGGGGTACCATCAAATCCACATGGCCGTTGATGATCAGGACAAAACCGCTTTTCGGACGCCCGATGGCACATTTTGTTACCAAATGATGCCATTCGGACTTAAGAATGCCGGGTCCACATACCAACGCCTGATGGACAACCAGTTTCATGCCCAAATTGGGAGGAACTTGGAAGTCTACATGGATGACTTGGTCATCAAAAGCCCTGACGCAGAAGCGATGTTGAAAGACATCGAAGAAACTTTCAACACGCTTAGGAAGATAAACATGAAACTCAACCCGGGCAAGTGTGCCTTTGGAATGGAAGAAGGGAAGTTCTTGGGGGTCATCGTCACTAAATATGGCTTCAGAGCGAACCCTGAAAAGGTCGAAGCCATTATCATAATGGAATCACCTACTACCATCAAACAGGCTCAGACACTGAATGGACGACTAGTGGCACTTAATCGCTTTTTGGCAAACCACGCGGATAAGTCGTTTCCTTTCGTGTCAACGTTGAGAAACTGTTTAAAGAAAACGCACTTCCGCTGGACACCAGAAGCGGAAGCAGCTTTTCAGGAGATTCGGTCACGCTTGATCGAACTCCCAACGCTCACAGCACCAAAAGCGGGAGAGGAGCTAATCCTATACCTTTCCGCAACAGATAGAGCAACCGGGGCAGTCCTGCTAGTAGAGCGAAAAGGCATCCAGATGCCAATCTATTATGTCAGCCGTATTCTAACAGACGTAGAAACCCGGTACTCTACCCTCGAAAAATTAGTCTTAGCACTTATACACGCTTCACGCAGGTTAAGACGATATTTCCAGGGTCACCCAATCACCATTCTCTCCAACTTCAAACTTGCAAACGTTCTACGCAAACCCGAGTTATCGGGACGCCTAGCCAAATGGGCAATTGAGTTGGGGGAGTACGCGATAAAGTATAAGCCAAGACCAGCCATAAAAGGCCAGGTTTTGGCCGACTTTATTGCGGAAGTGCCTGCATCGCGGGAAAAAGAGTGCCAGGAAGAGGCTCAACCCTCTCCAGCACAAGACATCAATGATGTCTGGCGACTCTACACTGATGGAGCAGCCAGTAACGAGGGTTCAGGCGCAGGGCTGAAACTAACCAACCCAGCAGGCCAAGAATACACTTACGCTATTCGACTGGATTTTCCAAGTACGAATAACGAAGCCGAGTATGAGGCATTCTTGGCTGGGCTGAGAATTGCGTGTAAGATGGGAGTGAAACACTTGGAAGCCCACGTGGATTCCATGTTAGTAGCCAATCAAATCAACGGGACGTACACGGCCGTGAACGACACAATGGCCCTGTACCTCGCACAAGCAAAAACCCTTATGCGCGATTTTAACGATTGCAAAGTCATACACGTCAAGCGTAGTGAAAACAAATCTGCGGATGCGTTAAGCAAGCTTGCATCATTAGCCTTCACCCACTTGGGAAAGGACATCCGCATTGAACTCCTCGAGGCACCTTCGGTCCCGCACAAGGAAATTTGTGTCATCCAAACCGGCACAGAAACGTGGATGACACCAATAATAAAATACCTCGCGGCAGGTACACTACCAGAGTCAAAAACACAGGCAAGAAAACTACGCTGTAAAGCATTGAATTATCAACTCATCGATGACATCCTTTACAGACGTAACTTTCTTGGCCCACTCTTAAGATGCGTGGACAACCAAGATGCTGACTACCTCCTAAGGGAAGTACACGAAGGCATCTGTGGAGTACACGCAGGTCCACGCGCTGTTGTAGCTAAGCTAAACAACGCGGGATACTTTTGGCCAGGGATGCATACGGATGCGCTGGCATACATCAGAAAATGCAGGTCTTGCCAGCTCTACGCACCCAACACGCACCGCCCGAAGAATGAACTTGTTCCAGTCACCTCTCATGGCCATTTCAGAAGTGGGCCATCGATGTGACAGGCCCATTTCCTACAGCAGCAGGAAATGTTCAGTTCCTAGTGGTAGCCATCGACTACTTCACCAAATGGATAGAAGCAAAACCCTTAGCCCAAACAACCGCGAAACATATCAAAAAATTTATTTGGGAATTTATTATTTGTCGTTTTGGACTTCCACAGAATTTGGTGAGCGATAACGGCACCAACTTTGCTGACAAGAAGCTACAACAGTGGCTGAAAGAACTTCAAATCACCCACACCTTTACCTCAGTGGCACACCCGCAAGGTAATGGTGAGGTGGAAAGAGCAAATAAGAGCATCGTCGAAGGCATAAAGAAAAGACTCTTGGAACACAGATCCGGCTGGGTGGACGAGCTTTCGCACGTCCTTTGGGCAAACAGAACGATGAAGAAGGCCAGTACGGGAGAAACCCCGTTCAGTCTCACTTATGGCACTGAAGCCATGGTCCCGGTCGAAATTGGTTTACCCTCACCAAGGGTCTTGATTCAGCCAGAAGATAGTGATGCGGAAAGACGGTTAGACCTTATGCTAACCGAGGAACGCAGAGACTTAGCCGCAGTGCGTGAAGAGAACTACAAGCGACAAATGCAAAAGTACTACAACACGCGGGTAAAACTCTGCAACTTCAATGTAGGAGACTACATACTTCGTAACAACGAGGCTTCGAACCAAGAACGCCCAGGAAAGCTGGCCCCGGTCTGGGAAGGGCCATACATTATCAAAGAAGTTCTGGGAAAGGGCGCATACCGGCTCGAAAGGCTCGATGGCACTCCCATCCCAAGAACATGGAATGGAGCTCAATTACGCAAATGTTATATGTAGATCAATTCCAAACTTGTAAAGGCCTAGAGCCACTTCTAATGGAAATGATTCTCCTTTCACAATGTGTTGATAGCCTTACCTTTATACTTATGAACTTCCCACACTGATGTGCCGGTATTCACCGCATAAATAGGGGAAGAAGTAAGTCGTTACGTGTGGAAGGCGGCAAAACCCGCATAAACACAACGGTAAAAATTTCAAGTTTTAAGGAAAACCTCCACGCAGGTTAGATGTAAGTGAAGTTTAGTCATCCTTGTAAGTGCAAGTGACGGTCTTACCCGCACAATCACGAACAATGAGGCAAAACTTCAACCTATTATCTACCACGTCCAAAGGTTAACTTATTCTGAACACTTAGAAAATTTCAAAGGAAAAGATGAGGAAAACTTCCACGCAGGTCAGATATAAGTAAAGTTAAGCCATCCTACTAAGTGTAAGTGACGGTCATACCCGCACAATCATGAAAGAGAAAGCGAAACAAACTTATAATTTGCCACGTTAAAAAGTTAACTTATCTAAGTACTAAAGAAATTGCTAAGTTAGATCAAAACATGCGTAAAATAAACAAGGCAAGGAATTAACACAATCTTTATTCCATTAAATTCAAATATTACAAAGATTGCTGGGTGCATACCCGCATACAAAAGAAGCTATACAAAAACAAAATCTACGCTAATGGTGGAAAAGGATCTTCAGGATCATGATTCAGGACCACTTCCACTTGGACCCGCACCATCAGTAGAGCGTGGCGGTTCAAGGAAAGCTTTAAGAAAAATAGCTAGCCCATCATCAGCAGCAGCGACTTCGTTTACCTTCTCCACCACCGGATGCGGGAAGGCGGCATACTGATTCACTGCTTGGTCATAAACAGCTTCAGTATCCACATCATACAAAGGGAAGTTGGAAGGCGGGATGCCTTTCTCAACAAACCCTAGACCAGGCAGGAAGCCGGCCTTTTCCCCATCCTCATGAGAAGCGTTGAGGGCTGTGCTCATAGCATCGTCATAAGACGTCTCCGTGAAGACCCGATGCACAACCTACAAAAAGAAAAAAAAATATACAAGTATCAAAACCTTTTCTATTTACAAAGAAAAGCGTAAAGACATGAAAAGCTTACCTGAGACAACGCTTCTCGAAGAAGCCATTCCTTGGAAACCAGAGCTTCTTGGAGGGCGGCTTGAGCTTGGGTACAGGCGCGTTCGGCTTCACTTTTATTCAGGTTGGCAAGCAACACTTCCTTTGCAGCAGCCTCTTCGACGCCCTTTAGCTTCCGCTCAGTGTGGTCAAGCACGCCCCTCTGGTCCAGGATCTCTTGGAGCTTCTTCGCGTCCTCCATCGCCAAGGCATCATGAGCCTGTTGGAGCGCCTCTAATTTAGCTTTAAGTTCCTCATTCTCGAGGCGTAGAGGCTCAGCAACAGCTTCAGCCTTTGTGGCCCTTTCAGTTGCGTTCCTAGCAGTTTCCTTAGCCAGCCGAAGCTGTTCGTTAACAGCTTGGGCAGCCTTGGAACGGGCCTCGAGACGGGCCTGAACCTCAACTTCAAGGGCCTTGAACGCCTTCTCCTTCTCCGCAGCCGCGGCGGAGAGCCTCCTATTCTCCTCCCGGACAGCCCGCGCCTGAGCTACTTCTTGAATGCGAGCTGCTTTTAACTTGTCGTTTTCACGACAAAGCAGCTCGACGCGCGGGCTGCATCCGGGCCAAGAGAACCCGAAGCTCATTGGTTAGCCTACCTTCCTGGTAGCTAGCCATGGCTTTCCCCAACGCACCACTGGGAGCTGCGTGACGAGCCCACTCCACGCACTCCACAGGTGTGCGAAGGGTTGTTCCTCGGCGAATGTTCCATCGAGGAACATACACTTCATTGGAATCCGACACTGCAAAAAACAAAAAGCAGCTAGGAAAAGATGATAAAAAAAAATAGGCCAAAAGAACCCTACGCACCTGTAGGGTCGATAACAGGCCGATAGCCGCCAAACCCATCACCTGAACCCAAGGGAAATCCGTCCAAGAGGTCAGGTAGATTGGAAGGAGGCAGAGGTTGGCGAGAAGCCCCATGCATACCTGAAGGATCGGCCGTCATTGCCGATGACGGAGGAGGCATGGTGAAGGCCGCCGCGGCCGCCGCGGTCGCCGCTGCGGAGTCCGCAGCAAAAGTAACCGCCGGCTCAGTGAAAGATGCGGTAAAAATGGCACTGACAGCCGGCGGGTGATGTCATCACAGCTGGAACAGTTGGCTCAATGGAATGAGCAACTGAACCAGCGGAAGCAGGCGCAGCCGCCTGGGTCGTCGCCTCAGATAGGCTGACCAAGCCTACCGTCATGGGCGGGGGGGGTACTCCTCCTCGCTCCACCCTGGAATGCGTCAACATCCACGCCTGCACAAAGAAGATAAGTATTAATGATGGAAAGCTATGCAGTTAAAAATATAGTTTGTACTTACGGGTTTTCTTGAGCCTAAAAGTGCGGACAGGCGGGGATGAATCCGATGGAGCCGGCCTCTTCACGCCGGTCACCGTTGTCATCATGGGCTCTCCGGAGGTGACAATCGTCGCAGCCTCCGGAGCAGTGGTCTTATCACCACCGGGGTTCCCCGCCACCTCATCGCTCTCGGCCTCTGAGTCAGACCGAGGCACTGGATCGGCAGTGGAGGCCACCTTCTCCTTCCCCTTCCCGTCGGCAGCCTTCTTCTTCCGCACCAACGGAGGACCATCTGCGGATTCCTCATCAGAACATAAGATTAGAGGAATTCCAGCAGAGGTTTCAACATTGAGGGGTCGAGGGTTGAATAGCGCCTTACCCTGGCCGCCTGGCGCTCAGGATCTCGTGGCCTAGCGGGTAGACCTTCACGAACCGATCCGCCGTTTGTTCTAGGATGGGCAACTCGTTCTCATCTAGAGCACGAGTACCCATCCGAGCGGGACTGTCAGCCTCCCGCGGATACAGGAGCGACTGCAAGTCGTTCCCCTCTGAAATAAACAGGAAAGAAGTTAGAAGAGATTCTAAATCAACAAAAAGAAACAGAGCATACCGTAAGGAACAGAGTTCAAACCGTATTCGAGGATGATCGGGATCTTTCGCGCATCCGCATCCTTCCACACCCGGCTCATCCCGAGCATCACCATCCCGGACTCCGCAAACCGGTAAACCGGAGATTGGACTCGGGATATCTTCGAGAACCATTCCGCCTCCTGGTAGTTGGAGGCGTGAAGGCTTGGGAGAGCTTGCCCATTCTTAAATTTCATGGCAAGGGGGGATGGCTGCGAGCGGAGATGTAGAAGAACTCCCGCTTCCACGAACGAAGACTGCGCTCGGTTGCGCAAATCTTCAAACCCTTGATTCGGGTTATCAGCGTATACCACCCCTGGATGCACCTCCAAGAGTAGAAGGTCATCAGGCGGTCGACGAAGGGCTCAATGCCCAGAATCCGGCACACCCACTCGAAGTGGCGAATCTTCGCGATCGCCATCGGGTGCACCTCGGTCAAGTGCACACCGTGCCTTTCCAGGACACGGTACACAAACTTTGTCAACGGGAACCTAAGATTCCCATAGACAAAGAATGCAGCATATACCCCGATCTTGCCTCTGGGGGGCATCATACACCGTCTGATGGGGTTCAGGAAACTCAGGCTCGAGAGACTCGAGCATGAACTTCCTGACGATGTACTGATATAGATCGACAGACAGAGCACACTGGCACTCGCCAGCAGTACTCTTGTCATCACCGTACACCCAGCTTCCTGGGCTGTAGCCTTAAGATCGTGAGACGACATCTTGCAGATATGAAAGAAGAAAACGATTTCAAGAGAATGCTCGACTGAAAAGATGAGTATTCGCCGGAAATCGTTTTGAAGATGAAGAGAAAAGTGAAAGTGTGGATTACAAAGAACCCTCTCCCCCTTTATATACTAATCGCAATTAATGCGATGAATTTAATGCGGAAGAGAGAGAAATCGAAGGTGCAATGAAACTATGACACGTGGCAAAAAGCAAGCTGGCAACAGCTGTTGAAAGGACGCGTACCATTAATTTCGCGGCCACGCGCCCGAAAAATCGCGCCCACGCGCCTGAAAAAGCGTCTGGAATGACCAGGTACTGTCACGTCACCATAACTTCCTGCACGTCCTGACACAGTCAGAAGAAACCGTCGCACGACGTTTCAGCAGTTTGGACTGTTCTTATCCTTTCACCAACTCTTCGAATTTCAAAAATTTCAAAAAAATAGATTCAAAAGTAAGCGGGAAAATACCCCTTACCTTGGCAACCAAGTAACTGTAAGACAGGTGCAGGTACAGCGTTAAGGCAAAACCTTTCACATACTTAGCACCCGCAGGGAATTGACGCCAGGAATACCTTGGAAGTAAGTAACCGTAAGACGAGTGCGGGTACAGTGTCAAGGCAAAACCCTTCACATACTTAGCACTCTGCAAGGAATTCAAACCAAGAAGGATCTTCTGGGCCATGCTTGCGGAAACGGTAATAACATCCCCGCATGACGGGAACGTCGAGAACTATATTGTTTGAAACTCCAAGATGGAATTGGTGGTTTTAGCATAATTGATCACTATGTTGAAAACTACCAAAACCCCATGGAGAATCCACACAAGTGGGACTCAACGCTCCTGACTTGCGAGGAGGTTACAAACCTACCCGCTTCATACCCAAAGATCAAGCAGAAAAGTCGGGAATTTCTGCGTGACATCAGGAAAACCGCGGGAAGAATCCCCACGGAAAACCTTAAAACTAAAAACCCTTTTCAAAACCCCTTGCTAGTCCAAAAGTTCACCTCACTTATTAATAATTCATGAGAAGAACATTGGACTGGGGGGACTTGAAGAGGTAGGTCCCAGCAGAGCCCAGTTGGACCCGCAAGACTCACCTTGAACAGGGACGTCTGCGCAACGACCAACTGCTCCCGCAGGACCCACCATGCTCAGAGAAAACCTTACGCGCAGTACGCCAGCTGTACTCGCAGGGAAAGCCTCCCAATGGTGAAGTACCCCGCTTGTTCCCGCAGTTGCGGATACAAGCCATCAGGGAAGGCTACCCGCACTGACAGCAAGGCTACACGCACAAGGCACTAGCTACTTCAGTAGTCACATGAAGGAATGAGCAAGGCGGGAATAATCCCGCCTAAATGAGCCAGTCCGTATGCTTCTGGAAGATCTTTTGTACTATACCTACTAAGGTATGGACAGAACAGACGATCTGACCAGAACAGCCCATGAACCAATCACAGGGTGACAGCTCACCGACAACAGTACGAGGAGGAGCACCCTCTAGTACTGTTTGTCACTATTAGCCGCTGCCTACTCACCAACCCTTACTATGGGACGTGCGCAGCCTACAGTTGGTGGAACAGTGCATAGCCGGCAGTAAAGGAACAGTATACAGCCGACCTTGTTACTGTCGGCCGTAGTCTATCCACCAACCAGCATGGCCTGTGCGTAGTCCACTGTTGGTAGAACATGAATACTATTCAGCCGGCTGTACCTTCTAGGAAACCTACCTTCGGCTATAAATACTCCAACACCTTGGAATGGTAAGGACATCATCTGATATCTCATTCTTATCTAGCAATCTCTTAATATACACTTATATTCAGAGCAATCTAGTTTGATTCTCACGCCGGAGGGTGGTCACAAGGAGGAACCCCCCCTTCTCAGTGACGAGCTTACGGTGTCTGTTTTGCAGGTCACCTGAAGAACAACCTTCTCTGCTGGACCTCATCCTCGTGGGAAACATTACTTAACCCCCAGATTATCCGTAATCTGCCCCGGGTCACTTAGTGTTTCTTCACCCACAGAAATCAAGAACAATTAAAATCTCAAAATTCAAACAATCCAAACAAAACCCAGATACAAAACCCAATTACAAACTAAACCCAGAAAGCAAATCTTCAAAAAGTCAACACAGTCAACGGCGGTACCTTTCTTTTAAAAGCCTTCATCAACGGTGGTTTCCGGCGATCACCGCCGTCGAAAGAAAGCGGAGTTGAAGGGCTTTTACCAGCATCCGCCGCCGCCGTCTTCTCCGGTGGAACAGACCGTTTCTTCTTCCGGC